>NC_029793.2:94042938-94044183 GCF_000816755.2 Arachis ipaensis
CTGGCGCCCAGGCTAGCCTAACCACTATATAGCTCCTAGCTCTCGGGTGTACTAACACAAGTGAGAGACTAACTAACAGATAATGTCAGACTAGAGTGTCATCAAAAGAATGCCCCTTCCGCAGTCAAGCTATATCTACACGTGGTCGTTCGGAGAATCGCCGTGAGGCTCGTCCATCTCCTCATCCTGCTCTATCTCTATCTCAGGATCCTCCTCCTCCTCATCGTCCACAGCTGCAACTATGTCCTCAGATCCACCAGAAACACTGCTGTTACTATGTACAAAACCATTCGCAAGCACAGGTCCGTTCGCGTATATAGGAGCTACCCCACCGTCCGGTAGTGCCGGCTCATCAGGCTGTGGAAAGTCGGGGATCGGCTCAGGGGGAAAATCCCACTCTGGTGGTATCACAGGTATGTAGTCATCAGCTAACTCAGGCTCATCAGGAATGATAGGCTCAGGTACCGCCTCATTCAAAGGTTGAGCTGGTATAGGGTGCTCAGGATCATCAGGAAAAGGATGTCCAGGTGCGTCAGGGTGTAACCAGGATAAGGGAAAGTCGTAAGGAGCATCAGGGTCAAAATGCGGGCTAGACAGAGGATGTTGAAAAGCTCGATTAGGTAACGCATATCGTCTAATACGAGGCTCCAATCCCATGATGAAGTAACTGTGATGTACCGGATCCTCGTAGACGTAAGGGTCCTCGAACTCATAGAAGATCACGCCCGTCTCCTTCTGAGGGGGGAGGAAGGGAGAGAAGGGGTAAGAACTGGGGAGTTCTTAGTAGGGTCGGGGTTATTAGTTACGTTCATTTATTTGATTCCGATTAGCAGATAGATATTAGAATACAGTAAAGTAGTAAACAGTAGTTAAAATAGATAGGGAAAACAGAAAACAGAACACAAACAGAAGAGTGCAAGAAAATAAAGCATAGACATAGCACTCAAGCAAACAAACATAAAGAAATTGATCAAACACAAGTAGGAATGCAACAGAGAATAATGCACAGACAAGAATGATGCATGTCTAGTCCTAGTGCAGGTAATGAGCTCATTTGTCGGTTTCTACCCGCTCCCGACGTAACCCAGCATTACTAGCCGGATATGGCTTTCCTGTTGGCTATACCCCTGTGTACAGGAAATAACCCCTCTGCCACCACAGGGTCCTCTGCATGCAGGAAATAACACATCTACCACTGCAGGGTTGTATGCTGACACACCTTCTGTATACAGGAAATAACCCCTC
>NC_029793.2:94044225-94047918 GCF_000816755.2 Arachis ipaensis
TATTACTCTCTTCGCTTTGTCTCTTTATTCTGCTCTGTTTGTTCCTTTCTCTGCGCTTCCTCACTTTATTCTGCTTTCTCTATTTAACGTATGTATTTAAAGCTTATGTAAATTTCGGTATGATTAGTTAGCCTGCCCCAAGTATAGGTTCATTAAGTCTATACTGAAACAGTTTAACTTTTCATATAATACCTAACCTTATTCGCAAATCAAGAACTAACTATGTTGCCCTAGTTCGTTCACTAGTCTTTGTCTGTTTCTCTATTGTTAAAATTTTACAGACTTTTTCTTTGATTTTTATCTTTTCTTCAGTCATCCTATTATCTCTCTCCTCTCATAAATCGAGTCCGGTTTGTCAAACTGAGATTATTTACGAAAAATCGAATTAAAACTCCTAACCGATACGGTTCAAAAACTAGATTCCTCGTGATTGCATTATCGAGCTTGTCTCGGAAAAGATTCTAAATTAAAGATGACATAATGACAATGAGGATTGAGATACTTGATGATATATCAAAGGTTTTCCCCTTACTGATCTTCCGGAGAAATTCGTACTTTCAAAATAGATCTCGCGTACTCGAAAACCGGGGTTGTTGCACTCCTGACTACCCTCTGCTTCTTCATTCACTCCTTCTGGGGTTGTTGATGAAGTTGAGATTGCTGCTACTTGGTTCATCTCCATCTTCTTGGTGAGGTCAGTCAGCTACTGGGTAATGTGCTTGTTTTGGGCCAATAGAGCATCTACATTGTTTAGCTCCATTACTCCTCTTGTGTTCCCTCTTTCGAAAGCATAGAAGTAGTCGTTCTCTGCTACTGTTTCAATAACATCTATGGCTTCTTCAATAGTCTTATTCTTGTTCAAAGATCCTCCGGATGAATGGTCTATGGCCTTCTTTGACTCATAAGAGAGCCCTTCATAGAAAATGTGCAGCTGCACCCATTCGTTGAACATCTCTGGTGGACACCTCCTTGTTAGGTCTTTAAACCTCTCCCATGCTTCATATAGAGTCTCACCATCTTGTTGCCTGAAAGTTTGGACCTCAGCTCTCAGCCTATTGATTCGTTGAGGAGGGTAAAATCTTGCTAAGAATTTGTTTACTACGTCTTCCCAAGTTGTCAAGCTTTCCCTTGAG
Organism: Arachis ipaensis; assembly: GCF_000816755.2. Taxonomy (NCBI): domain Eukaryota; kingdom Viridiplantae; phylum Streptophyta; class Magnoliopsida; order Fabales; family Fabaceae; genus Arachis; species Arachis ipaensis. The sequence goes on from NC_029793.2 coordinate 94,045,359, forward strand.
AAAGATTCTAGCCACTTAGTTGCCTTGTCCCTGAGTGAGAATGGAAATAAGAGCAGTTTATAGGCGTCAGGATGAACACCATTAGACTTCACTGTGTCACATATTCTCAGGAAGGTAGTTAAATATTGATTGGGGTCTTCTTGAACACCTCCTCCAAACGAACAGTTGTTCTGAACAAGGGTGATGAGCTGTGGTTTAAGTTCAAAGTTGTTGGCATGGATTGTTGGCTTTTGGATGCTACTTCCACAATTGCCTGGGTTTGGATTGATGTAAGAGCCCAAAACTCTTCTATCCTCCCCAGCATGATTTGCTCCACCTCCTCCCCCAAGGTTGTGATCCTCTTCTTCATGATGGTTTTCCATGTTGTCTTCCATGTTTGGTTCAAAGAATTCCTCTTCTTCCTCAGCACCAACCACTTTCTTTCCTCTTGCCTCCCTCCTCAATCTAGGAAGGTCCTCTCAGGTTCAGAATCGAAGGAAGTTGAAGCCCCGCTTCTTCTCCCTGTCATACAACCATCAAGTGTAAGCAAGAAAAGATAGGTGCAAAGAGTATTTTTGTCAGAATTACTGTTAGTTGTGGGTGATGCAATATATCAAACAGTTAGTGGGTTAGCAAACAGAATTGAAAATAACAAAGAAAAACAAAAGAGTAGAGGGGGAAGGGAAGAAGTTTAGCTAAAACAGAAAGTAAATCACTCAAACAGAAAATGAAATTCACAAAATAAAAATGCTCAATCTAGTGATCTTCCAATTTAATCATTGTTGATGCACAATCAATCCCCGGCAACGGCGCCATAAACTTGATGCACGGAAAACTTGTCTCTCAACAAATCTCCCTTCGGCAAGTGTACCGAATTTGTCGTCAAGTAAAAACTCACAATAGAGTGAGGTCGAATCCAGAATTTGGGTTGAGAGTTGCAGAAAATAAAATGGCGGGAATGTAAATAACAGAAAAGTAAATGCTAGAATTAAAGGACTGAAGTAAATGACGGAAAATAAATTGCAGAATTGTAAATGGGAATGGGGGATTTGCTCATAAAAGTAAATGGCAGAAATTAAAGAGAATGGGAAAGATCAGAGATGGAGAGTTCATTGGGCTTAGGAGATGTTGCAATTCTCCGGATCAGTTTATTTTCATCTCTTCCTCAATCAATGCACTCATTGATCTCCTTGGCAATCTTAATTGATTGAATTATAATTTCTTGCAATTCAATCTCTCAAATCTTGATCAATAGCCAATTCCTTGGTCAATTGCCCCTAACCCAATGAAAGGGGTTTAGTTGTTCATAGCTCTAGAAAATGAAAACAAAGATGGAGAATACATCATAAAACTAGAAATTGCAGAGAAGGTAAAATACAGAGAGTAGTTTTCTTTTTCCAATCTCCCCAAAAACTCCTCTCAACAATTCAAAGCTACTCCTATATATACTACTTCTCTCATCTTCTAGTTGGCTCTTCAAGTCTTGGGCCTTTGGATCTTGAGTTTGAAGCAGTTCTCTTCTTCATTTGGGCTTGGCTTTACTTGTAGAGAGAAAATGTGAAGTGGGCAGAGACTTTAGCTCAGGACGTTAGGGGTGTTAACGTTTAGTGAAAATATAAATTCGAGAACGTTAGTGACAATCAACTTTCTCACTAACGTTACTAAGTAAAAGCCACATTAACTTCAACGTTAGTGGCATAAACGTTTCCACTAACATTGCCTCTAAGTCATTCGCACACGTTATTGAGACTTAATATTCCCAATAACTTTGAAAGGCCCCCTTTGTTCCCATGTTAGAGCCCACGTTAACTTAGTTAACGTGGCTCTTTAACGTGGGCTTGCCATCCTTCGAGAACGTTAGTGACACTCAACATTGTCACTAAGGTTCCAAGGTGCCCCTATGTCTCACGTTAGAGTCCACGTTAACTAGGTTAACGTGGCTTCTAACGTGGCCATGCTTAGCCATCCCCAACGTTAGTGACAATGTTGAGTGTCACTAACGTTGGCCATTCTTTCACTCATCAACGTTAGCTTCCACGTTAACTTAGTTAACGTGGAAGTTAACGTGGCTCCTTGGGGGGTTGTGTGGTTGCTTACAACATTAGTGACAATGTTGGGTGTCACTAACGTTGTCGACCATGCTTGCTTCTTACGTTAGCTCCCACTTAAACCAGGTTAACGTGGGAGTTAACGTGGTATGTTGCTCCTCAGGCCAACGTTAGTGACAATGTTGAATGTCACTAACGTTGGCGTTTCTCTCCCTTTCTAACGTTAGAGGCCACGTTAACTAAGTTAACGTGGACTCTAACGTGGCCACTTATGAGTATTTTCCAATGTTAGTGACAATGTTAAGTATCACTAACGTTGGCTCAACTTCCCCTCTCCACGTTAGAGTTCACGTTAACTTAGTTAACGTGACTCTTAACGTGGTCAATGATGTCTTTGAGAGCGTTATTGGCAATCACTTTTCTCATTAACTTTGCAAGTTACCTCCCATTCCTTGCTTCCTTTGGTCCTAAAATCAAGCAATAGAGTGCATCAAAGTTCTAGTCCAAGTCATGGGCAATGCAACATACAATTT
>NC_029793.2:94047939-94054711 GCF_000816755.2 Arachis ipaensis
ATGAGTGTTTGCCAATGTTAGTGACAATGTTAAGTGTCACTAATGTTGGCTCAACTTCCCCTCTCCACGTTAGAGTTCACGTTAACTTAGTTAACGTGACTCTTAACGTGGTCAATGATGTCTTTGAGAGCGTTATTGGCAATCACTTTTCTCATTAACTTTGCAAGTTACCTCCCATTCCTTGCTTCCTTTGGTCCTAAAATCAAGCTGCATCATGCATCAAAGTTCTAGTCCAAGTCATGGGCAATGCAACATACAATTTTGTCACTAAACTTATGCAAAATCCTCATGAAATAATGTAAAATGCACAATGTATGCTTGAATCAAGGTGTAAGTGAATATCTACCCAAAACTAGCTTATTTCCTAAGGAAATGCATGAAACTAACCTAAAAACAGTAAAGAAAAGGTCAGTGAAACTGGCCAATATGCCCTGGCATCATTTACTTTTTGAATAAATAGTCATGCTAGGATAGTTTATGCTTTATGCTTCGTTTTAATTCCTATTTGAAGTCTTTATGAGTTCTTCTTTTCAAGAAAGAAAATGCCATGTATCTTAAGTCTTCATTTCAACAAAATAAAAGTAGAGTTTGTCCCCATAAGAGTCACTGTGAGTTGTGCAAAAACAATGAGAGAGACCAAGGCCAAGATAGATTATCAAACAAACTAAGAAATAAGAAACTAAGTATAGAACCTTGGATGAACTAAAAAGAAAATGAGTCATCGGAGAGCAACTAGTCCTATAAGGTATAACCAGGGAAGGCCAAAGGGTGATCCTTGAATATCCATAGAACCAAGAGGTAGTAAGCAATAAAGACCCAAGGCTCTGAGTATCAACTACTAGGATAGAACAAAAAAAGGAAACATTAGAAAAAAAAAGCCCAAAGAGAATTAAAGATCTTAGTAAATGCTTGTGGTGAAGATGTGTCAAGAAGAGACCTGGGCAAGTAAATTCTTAGGGGTGTCTCAACACCTAGTACCCTAAAACCAACTGGTTTGGGAGTGCTAATTGAAAGCTTAAATAAAGGATTGTCTTGAGATAAAACACTTAGAGTCGTGGTCAAGAAAGCAAAACAACCCTTACTACTTCGAGGTGACAATCAATAGAAAGGACCCCTAAGGCCTACACCTGAAAGAACCCTCAAGGATCCAAGAGCTTCCCATGACATTAAAACATTCATACATGTGTTGAACACTTAGTCTTACTCTTAGTTGTATTACAATCACTCAAAGCCAAGGCCTCAAGTTATAAAGGTTTACTCACATTGATTTGCTTGGGACAAGCAAAACTTAAGTTTGGTATTGTGATGACTTGCATCATCTACCCTTCTTTCTTACATAAAGAAGACCATAAAAGAGCATAAATCTGATTTGATCAGTACAATTCATGCATTATTTGATAAATATTATGGTACACCACTTTGAGATGAGTTGTGCTGAATTTCAGGTGAGAAAAGCATCAAAAATTGGGTGGAAGACAAACAAGAAGCTGGGCGTGCGAAACTGGCGTGCCACTTGAAGCAAACGCCACAAAAATGCACTGGTGTGGCACACCAGGAGTTGGGCGTGGCACACCAATACTGAAGTCCAGAGAAGAAGTCCAAGCATGCATATGGGCGTGGCACGCCAGAGACTGGGCGTGGCACGCTAATACAAAATTCCAGAGAGCTACAATGGAGGACACAAAAGGGGCGTGGCAGGCCAAGCTGGGCGTGGCATGCCTGACCCATCAACTACTATGGGCGTGCCACTTGAGCAAAGGGGCGTGGCACGCCAACTCACCATTCCAAGAAGAACCTTCAGTATGGCGTGCCACTTGATGTCGAAGGCGTGGCACGCTAGCCCCAAGAAGTCACTTGGGCGTACCACTTGAGAACCCAGGCGTGGCACGCCAATCTTGAAGAGTTCACAAATCCATGGGCATGCCACTTGAGCAGCATGGCATGGCACGCTGGTACAACAATCCAGAGACGGGGCTGAAGGCACTTGAAGACTGGGCGTGCCACTTGAGCAACCAGGCGTGGCACGCCAATGCATAAAGGACCAAAAGCAAAGACTGGGCGTGCCACTTGGTATCGAAGGCGTGGCATGCCAACCCTAGCATTTTACTATGGCGTGCCACTTGAAGACTGAGGCGTGGCACGCCAACCACTGGAACCAAGACAAGATCATGGGCATGGCACGCCAGCCTTTAGGCGTGGCACGCTGGTATAAGTTTCTAGAGAGGATGAAGGAGGCCAATTACATGGGGTGTGCCACTTGGTATCAAAGGCGTGGCACGCCATTCACTATTCTTCATTTAGGCGTGCCACTTGAGCAACCAGGCATGGCACGCCAGTGTCATTCAAGAGAGAAGCATTGGGGCGTGCCACTTGAGCTCGTGGCGTGGCACGCCAAACAGAGGAACCACTCACTCACAAAAGGGGCATGGCACGCCAGACCCTGGGCGTGCCACGCTAGTTCAACTTTTTAGAGGAAGCCTAGCCAAGCATGAAGCAAGGGCGTGGCATGTCAGACCTTGGGCGTGGTACGCCAGTACAAGTTTCCAGAGGCAAAGAGAAGTGAGAAAGGCAAGGGGCGTGCCACTTGAGCTCGAAGGCGTGGCACGCCAACACAAGAAATCCACTTTGGTGTGCCACTTGAGTTCGAAGGCGTGGCACGCCAAGGTTGAGAGAGGGACGAGCGTGCCACTTGAAGGAATAGGAGTGGCATGCCAAGCTGGAAATGAAGGGCACGTGACACGCCAGAGAAGCGCCAGCCACACGCCAGCTAAGAAGTCATGCTTATTGAGTGTTTTCTTTTCCCTCCAAAATGTAATTTTCCTTTTTCACTTTTGTAATTCTTTTATTTTACTAGGAGTAGTATAAATACCCCCAAGGAGTACTGAAGAAGGGGGTTAAGCAGTCAGTTTTAGATCCACTTTTACACTTCACTCTTGAGTACTTTTTTGAGCTATGAGTAGCTAACTTCCCTCTTATTGAGAGAATGAGCTCTGTTGTACTTGATGGATTGATGATAGTGAATTCCTTCTTCTCTTCACCTTCTCTTTGATTTGCTAGAAGGAATTTCGTTCTTAATGCTTAGTATTCAATTATCTTGGAAAAGAGATTGAATGCAATTAGGTTTCATGGGAACCTTGGGAAAGGAAACATGAAATCATGCTTGAAATCCCTTCTCACACTAGAGTAGAATCTGGGTTTTGGTGTTTGGATATGTGACATATAATCATCCCTCTACTTGGACCTATAATGGTGTGTGGTATAATCAGGGACCAAGCATATCTCTCTTCATGAGCAATTAGACCAAGGAATTGGCTATTGATCAAGATCTGAGAGATTGAGTCACCAAGGAATTGGGGCTCAATTAATCATGATTGCCAAGAGGTCAATGAGTTGTATGATTGAAGAGGATATAAGCTAAATTCAATCTAAAGAGACAACATCTCCCAATCTCAATGAATTTCCCCATTCCTATCTATCCATTTCTTTACTGCTTATTTTTACATTCAGCAATTCCCCATTCCCATTTACGTTCAAGTCATTCATGATTCTACCCTTTACTTTCTGTCATTTATATTTCTGCACTTTATTGCTTTTCTTTATATTCTAGTCATTACATTTATGTCATTTCCAATTTTGCACTCTTCAATCCTATTGATCCGCTTGACTAATTCATCAATTGATTAAAACTACTCGAATTTGCCAATCTCTGTGGATACGATCCCACTCCACTGTGGGTTATTACTTGACGATAATTTTGGTGCGCTTGCCAAAAGGACTAATTCAACAATTTTGAATGGGGTGTGAATTCCGGTCATCACTCATTGTGAAAAACAGCGCACGCTTCCTTGATTTAATCATGGGCCACGCTTTTAAAAGTGTTGCCTAAGGCTCCAAAGTGTGCTCCAGCTTCAAAGTGTGCCCCAGAATTCCTCTTTTCTCCTTTTTAGCTTATTTTGTGCTCTTTTGCTTCTTTTTCCACTTATTTCCTACAAAGTTTGTAAAATCAAAAGATCAAAGCAATATACTATTTAAGCACTAAAACACTCAATATTTAAGCATTAATCATCAATTTATTGTATGAAAAAGCATAGAAAATATGCCAAAAATGACATGTCATCATTAGCCTAAGCTCTCACCAAACACATATAACAACCTATACAATTCTAATAAACCACCTAGCTACCCATGATTCTCACTTTTTTTCATATACTCATGCATTCTCTTCAATTTACATTCCATATGCATTGTTGTTATTACTTTACTTTGGGGCATTTTTGTCCTCTGTTTATTGCTTTCTTTTTCTTTATTTTTTTTATATATTTTTTTCTTTTTATTTTTATTTTTTCTTTATCATTTTTTTCTTTTCATGAATTATATACAACGATACCAATATATATGGTCTAAACATTCAAAGCATGAGTATGTATCCAATTCCCAATATTTTCAATAAAAATTACAAAAACACACTTTTACCTCTACTAATGTTTCCCAAATTTTCCCTCCCGCTTAAATGACACATGCCCTCACTAGCCTAAGCTAACCAAAGATCCAAATTAGAGGATATTTATTGTTTTTCACTTAGGGGTGGTGATGTGCTAAATTAAAGAACAAAAAGGGGTTTAACATAGGCTCAAAATTGGCTCACAATGGTAGATAAAATGTAAGGCTATTTGGGTAAGTGAGCTATTCAAATAACGGCCTCAATCATATAAATGTATTCATGCACGAAATAATGGACATAAAGAATCAAACAAATCAAGGATTACAATCATAGACAGAGAATAATACACACAAGAATGGAAATAGTGGTTATATGATGTAACCACACAATTAGGCTCAAAACTCACATGCTTGTGTGTTATTAGCTCAAAAACCATGTTACAAAATAAATTCTTCAAGCAAGTTCACAAAAAAAAATTTTAAATTGGGGGCGTGCCCTAAAATAGTTTTCTTGGAAAATAAATTATTACTTCAACCAAGTAGTCCTAGCAAGAAAGAAGTGGTGGAATATATACAAACTCTAACTATCATGCAACCTATCATGCAACGCAACAACTAACTAACAAAGACGATTAAGAGTTGGTGTTGAAAAAGGAAGTAGTTACCCACGGAGGTCGGTCCTCGACCTCCCCACACTTAAAGATTGCACCGTCCTCGGTGTATGCAAAGATAAGCAAGGTGGATGGGTTGCTACAACTGATGAGCTCCTTCAAAAGGTTGTGTGGAGGGACTTGTTTGTTGCCCCATTCGAAAGCTTTTCCTTTCCCTTCTTGGTGGCCAGCCTAAAAGGAGAGAAAAAGAAAATTAAGCCCACAACAAAGATATCAAAGCTAATAGAACATAGGTGGGGGCTAATGCCAAATAAGAGTAAGGTTCCCAACTACATGGTAGCTACAACATGTAAGTGAGAAAGCAATATAACCAAAGGGTGTAAACCCCACTAAAATTAGTAAATAATTAGTAATAAATTGAATTTTAATAAGAAAAATTAGAAATAAAAATCTTATATCAAAATAGAATAGAGCTCTTTAAAACAAGAATTTTGACACTAATTTCGAAGAATTTGGCCCAAGATTGGGCTGGACAGGCCGAACCCGGTTGAACCGGGCCCAACCGGACCCATCACTTAAATGAGCTTTAGCTCCTCACTTTTCTCTTCATTCTTCATTCCCGTTCCAACAGCCATGGGAGAAGGGAGGTGAAGAACAAACCCTCAATCCTCATTCAAACCACTGAACTCCTCCATCTGAGCTCCGATCACCGCACCGTTTGCGGCCACGTGTCCAGCACGTCGAGCTCTACAATTCTATCGGATCAATTTTATAGGTAAGTGATGACTAAAATTCACATCCCATTCAAAAATTGGTGAATTAGTTCTTTTGACAAGCGCACCAAAGTTATCGTCAAGTAATAACCCACAGTAGAGTGGGATCATATCCACAGAGAATGGCAAATTCAAGCAGTTTTAATTGATTGATGAATTAGTCAAGCAGATCAATAAGATTGTGAAGTGCAGAATTGTAAATGACATAAATGTAAATGACTAGAATATAAAGAAGAACGATAAAGTGTAGAAATATAAATGGCAGAATGTAAAGTGCAGAATCATAAATGACTCGAATGTAAATGGGAATGGGGAATTGCTGAATGTAAAATTAAGCTAGAGAGAAATGGATAGATAAGAATGGGGAAATTTATTGAGATTGGGAGATGTTGTCTCTTTGGATCAAATCTAGCTTATATACTCTTCAATCATGCAACTCATTGACCTCTTGGCAATCATGATTGATTGAGCCCCAATCCCTTGGTGACTCAATCTCTCAGATCTTGATCAATAGCCAATTCCTTGGTCTAATTGCTCATGAAGAGAGATATGCTTGGTCCCTGATTATACCACACACCATTATAGGTCCAAGTAGAGGGAGGATTATATGTCACATATCCAAACACCAAAACCCAGATTCTACTCAAGTGTGAGAAGGGATTTCAAGCATGGTTTCATGTTTCCTTTTCCAAGGTTCCCATGAAACCCAATTGCATTCAATCTCTTTTCCAAGATAATTGAACACTAAGCATTAAGAACGAAATTCCTTCTAGCAAATCAAAGAGAAGACGAAGAGAAAAAGAATTTCACTATTATCAATCCATCAAGTACAAAAAAGCTCCCTCTCTCAATGAGAGGGAAGTTAGCTAATCATAGCTCAAAAAGTACTCAAAAGTGAAGTGTAAAAGTGGATCTAAAACTAACTGCTTAACCCCCTTCTTCAGTACT
>NC_029793.2:94063050-94075963 GCF_000816755.2 Arachis ipaensis
TCCTTCTAGCAAATCAAAGAGAAGATGAAGAGAAGAAGGATTTCACTATCATCAATCCATCAAGTACAACAGAGCTCCCTCTCTCAATGAGAGAAAAGTTAGCTACTCATAGCTCAAAAAGTACTCAAAAGTGAGGTGTAAAAGTGGATCTAAAACTAACTGCTTAACCCCCTTCTTCAGTACTCCTTGGGGGTATTTATACTACTCCTAGTAAAATAAAAGAATTACAAAAGTGAAAAAGGAAAATTACATTTTGGAGGGAAAAGAAAACACTCAATAAACGTGACTTCTCAGCTGGCGTGTGGCTGGCGCTTTACTGGCATCTTACGTGCCCTTCATTTCTAGCTTGGCGTGCCACGCCTAATCCTTCAAGTGGCATGCTCATCTCTCTATCAACCTTGGGATCTAAAACTAACTGCTTAACCCCCTTCTTCAGTACTCCTTGGGGGTATTTATACTACTCCTAGTAAAATAAAAGAATTACAAAAGTGAAAAAGGAAAATTACATTTTGGAGGGAAAAGAAAACACTCAATAAACGTGACTTCTCAGCTGGCGTGTGGCTGGCGCTTTACTGGCATCTTACGTGCCCTTCATTTCTAGCTTGGCGTGCCACGCCTAATCCTTCAAGTGGCATGCTCATCTCTCTATCAACCTTGGCATGCCACGCCTTCGAACACAAGTGGCACGCCCTTTGCCTTTTTTCACTTGTCTTTGCCTCTGGAAACTTGAACTGGCATGCCACGCCCAGGGTCTGGCGTGCCACGCCCCTTTTGTGAGTGAGTGGTTCATCTGTTTGGCGTGCCACGCCACGAACTCAAGTGGCATGCCCCAATGCTTCTTTGCTCTCTGAATGACACTAGCGTGCCACGCCCGGTTGCTCAAGTGGCACGCCTAAGTGAAGAATGGTGAGTGGCGTGCCATGCCTTTGATACCAAGTGGCATGCCCCATGTAATTGGCCTCCTTCATCATCTCTGGAAACTTATACCAGCGTGCCACGCCTAAAGGCTGGCGTGCCACGCCCATGATCTTGTATTGGTTCCAGTAGTTGGCGTGCCACGCCTCAGCCTTCAAGTGGCAGGCCATAGTGACATGCTTAGGTTGGCGTGCCACGCCTTCGATACCAAGTGGCACGCCCAGTCCTTGCTTTTGTTATCTCTATGCATTGGCGTGCCACGCCTGGTTACTCAAGTGGCACGCCCAGTCTTCAATTGCCTTCAGCCCCTTATCTGGATTATTGTATCAGCGTGCCACGCGATGCTGTTCAAGTGGCACGCTCATGGATTTGTGAACTCTTCAAGCTTGGCGTGCCACGCCTGGGTTCTCAAGTGGCACGCCCAAGTGACTTCTTGGAGCTGGGCCTTCGATACCAAGTGGCATGCTATAGTAGAGGTTCTTCTTGGAATGGTGATTTGGCGTGCCACACCCCTTTGCTCAAGTGGCACGCCCATAGTAGTTGATGGATCAGGCGTGCCACGCCCAACCAAGCGTGCAACGCCCCTTTTGTGTCCTCCATTTTGCTCTGTGGAATTTTGTACTAGCGTGCCATGCCCAGTCCCTGGCGTGCCATGCCCATATGCATGCTTGGACTTCTTCTCTGGACTTTAGTACTGGTGTGCCACGCCTAGCTCCTGGCATGCCACGCCAGTGCATTTTTATGGCGTTTGCTCCAAGTGGCACGCCAGTTTCACACGCCCAGCTTCTTGTTTGTCTTCTACCCATTTTTTATTCCTTTCTCACCTGAAATTCAGCACAACTCATCTCAAAGTAGTGTACCATAATATTCATCAAATAATGCATGAATTGTACTAATCAAATGAGATTTATGCTCTTTTATGGTCTTCTTTATGCAAGAAAGAAGGGTAGATGATGCAAGTCATCAGTAAGTTTCACTCTCACCCCAGTTCTTATACCCCTCAATTTTTGAAAATTATGTGTGCCCAAGTTGAGAAACTTGTTGAATTTGATCTTCTAGGTTTGAATTAGCTTGCAAAATTCGTTGAACTTGGCTTCTTGGTCTGTGACTACGGTGAGAATCTCTAACCCTAGTCAATTTCATGGAATTAGTGTGTTGGGTGTTGATTGTGGGTGTGTATGTGTGATATGTGAATTAGGCACATATATGAGTATGTTGGAGCTTGCTTGAGTATAGTAAAGGCTTGTGGTGTTTTGGAAATCTTGGCCTTGGAAACTTGAACCTCTTGGGGCTGTGTTCAGTGCGTTGGGGGTTGCTTTGGACAATACGTAAAAGCGGCCAAGGTATGCTTTAGGTTTCACATATTTAATATATAATGCTCTGTGAAAACTTAGGCTAGACGACCCTAGGATAAGTTGGAATGTAAAGAAATGTTTAATACTTAGTATCCTTGTTGTTGAATTATACTATGAGTTGTGTATTGGGTTATTATTGTGGATGATGATAATAGGATGTGAATTGATGAATTTATGATTATGAACTTGTTGAAAGAATATGTGGATGTCTTAGATAGGTGGATGACAAATTTGTTGATATATTTGCAAGGTTGATATATGATATTGTAGAATTGGGTTATGGTAGTTATGGAAGGATTATTATGGTAATGGTAAAGTGATGTGCTGATTTTGGTGCATGAAACGTTATGTTTAGATTGAATTTTTAAGGAAAATGAGGTATTGAAGCTTTTTGTGAAATTTGGTTTTTGGCCAAACTTCGGTGACCCATAACTTGGCTTTCAGACCTCCAAATGATTTCAAACTTATTTTGTATGAAAATTGGGTCCGTGAAGTTTACGCCGTTCAAAGAACAGAGGAAAAATGATTTAAAACGGAAAATTTATGTGCGTCGGAAATTTGATGTTTGAATTAGCAAACCTGAAGAATTCAGACTTGGTAAAATTTCTTGGAAAAGCGTATGCCCACACGTACGTACGCGTAACCCTCATTCGTGGATGGTAGCTAATGCCTGGCCCCAATGCGTACGTGTAATTAGAGGATGCGTACGCGTGGCCCTGTTTTATGTAAAAAATTAGATTTTGAGTTTTTAAACTGAATTTCAACTTTCTAAACCTCTATTTTCCTATTGTTAGTTCTAAAATTGGGTAGGAAGCTTAGTAATGAGGTGGAGTTAGTAAATTAAGGTAACTTGAGGATGAAGTAAGAGTTAAAAATGATGAAATCATGTAAAAAGGAGATGCATGCATAAATGATTGAAGATGCCAAGGTTTGAATAATTGATTTCTATAATGACTATGAAATGTGTGAGGCTTACACATTTAAATTATCTGAGATACGGGTTCTTTGGGTAAAGTACCATGGCTTGCCACCACGTGTTCCAGGTTGAAACCCGATACTGTGTTGACCTGCGATGTAAGATGTGACCGGACACTCTAAATTCCTGGGAAGGTTGATGCTCATTGAGCAATTTATAACATGAGAAAAAGCTATGCATAGACTCTTTGAGATACGCATCGAGGAACAGTCCAAAGGTTTAGCAAACCGAACTTGTCGGTTTGGCTTAATAACCGACAGATGAGACTCATTAGCCATAGGACAGGCATGCACGATATGCATATTACCTGAATTACTTGTCTGTGCATTAACTGAGTGTGCCTAAATGTATTTGCCATGCTAATTGTATAATTGATAACTGCAATACTTGTACTATTCCTGTGTTTGATTTTATCTGTTTAACTGGGTGGTATACCATTGGAGGTGGAGATACGGAGTTAAGGCGGGAGGAGATACGATTAAAGTTAGGTTATGTTAGGCTTGGATATCTCTAGAAAGCCACCCCCCTTTATGGTTTTTGTTTAAAAATTTATGGCTTTTAATCTGAGTATCAGCATTCTAGGATTGCCTCTGACATTCCCAAGACCTTATATATTATATGCATGGCACCTTTACTATGCCGAGAACCTCCAGTTTTCACCCCATACTGTGTTGTTTTTAGATGCAGGTCGAGAGGCTCCTCACTAGGCGTCTGGACTTCTGAAGCGGAGTAGTCTCTGGATTTATTTTGATGTACAGCTTATTATATATCTACTTAGCTTTCTCTCCAAGAAACTTGTTTATTTTGTCCCTCCTAGAGGTTTGAGGAGAGTTAAGTTTTCAGTTATGTATTTTGGGTTTTTCGGGATATGTATATGTATGTAAATATTCTCTGGCCAGCCTTAGCTTTGCAGACTGTGTTAGGAGCTTGTTATTCTGTATTTTTGGCCCTCCATTCCCATTTTCTACTTAGTTACACCTATAATCTCTAGGTTTCTTAGCACGCAAGTAACCTCTTTTTCTGAGCGTTGCGCTTTTTATTTTGCGATTTTGTTTTACCTGTTTTCCAAGGCTCCTCGTATATTACTCTTTTTCAGATACTATTATGTTTATATTTTGTTTTAAAGGTCGTAATACTACGCCACCTTTGTTTTACAGATTAAGCGTAAAGCTTAGTGTGGTAGGGTGTTACAAAGGGCATATCAACTAACACTTGATACAAGAGTAAAATCAAAGCACAAGTAAATGGCATGAAGAGAACACTCAGAAGCATCTAGTTCAAATAGGAATTGACACAAACAAGATTAGTGATAAGCATGAGAGCATATGGTCCCATCCTAACTCAATGATAATGAGGCACAAAAACAAAGAATAATGAGTTAGGAAGGACTAAAGCACTAATCTTGTGTGTGGAACAAATATTACAATTAATGATAAACAAGTCACGAAACACTAAAATAATGCAAGAAATTCTCAACAATTGAGTAGGAGAATTCAACACTAGTATTAAAATAAGAAACATAGAAAAGAAAATAAGAACAAGATATAAAAACAAAATTAAAATGCAATGAATGAAAGTATGCAAATGCAATAAACAAAAGAAAATGAAAGATGAGAGAAAAAAATAAGAAGTGAAAATTTAAAAAGAGGGAGAAGAAGAAGTGGAGAAAAATGATTGAAAAAAATGTTAAGAGAAGTGAAAAGAAGAGAGATAAAAGAAATGGGAGAAGAAAAGAAAATAAAAGAAGAAAGGAGAAAGAAGAAAAAAAATAAAGAAGAAAGGAAAAGAAAACAGGGGAGAAACAGGGCCCGAAGGCGACGCGTGCGCATGGGCCACGTGTGCGCGCGAAAAGCAGGAAGGGCAAGTGACGCGTAAGCGTCCCCCATGCATACGCGTGGGGAGCAAAAAAGAGAAGGTGACGCGTATGCGTCAGTCACGTGTACATGTGGGGTTAAATCGTGCTCCTCGCACAAAAGCCGCACAGTTCCATCACAACTCTCTGGTTTTTGTACCAGGAGTTCAAACATAAGCATACGACGCGTACGAGTCATCCACGCTCATGCGTGGAGCGCCCTTTTTTTTTCTTTAGATGTATAAAACAGAAACAGGGCACTCTCCTAACCTATAAACATTCTAAATCAATCAAAATTCAAATTTAACAAAACTCTTTTAGTTTTTGAAAAATTTTAAAGATAAAACAAACAAAACTTGCACTTCAAGCAAAATGCAATTCAAAAACAACTATTCTAATCAAAACATGAATCTAATAAGAAACCTAGCAATCAAAGCAAGATATACAAGAGTATAGAAAATGAGAAAAACTACCTACAATGGCAACTAAATTCATCCATTGATTATATCTACAAGAGCATGGAAAGAGTTTACCATGGTAGGGTGTCTCCCACCTAATACTTTTATTTATTGTCCTTAAGTTGGACAATTGGGAGGCTCCTTGTCAAGGTGGCTTGTGCTTGTACTCTTCCTTAAACTTCCACCAATGCTTGGACTTCCAATAAGCTCCAAAATTCAAAATCAATAGCACCAAGCTTTGATGAAGTTCCACACAAGCTAACGGCTCCCAAAATTGATCTTCATATATTCCCGGATCCCAAATCTTGTTTCTACACCCATCTTCAAGTTGATCAAGACAATTCCATTTGGGTGGCAAGTGATCCAAATTCTCAAGTAAACAACAAATCATCTTCCTAGACGCATTTAATTGAGAACTATACCAACCATTGCACTTAGACTCTGAGTTTCCAACCATAAGGAACCTTGATTGGCATTTCCACCCACTAACCAATTCTCTCTTGCTCTTAATTCCACAAAGAGCTCTAATTTGCCCATCCGTCTCATGCAAACCATATTCAAGTGGGAAAGTAAAGCTTAGGGATAAGAATTTTACCCACTTGAATGTTGTGTTGGATGGTGACTTAGGAAGGGATGGTCCCAATGGTCTTGCAAGTTCTACTCCCTTGTGCTCTTCTTTGAATACCTCTACTTCTTGGCAAGCATCTTCAATGTCAATTTCTTGTTCACCAACTTCTTCTATACATCCCTCATTGCTCAAGTCATGTGTTGGAGGTTGTGCACGGTTCTCCTTATCATCAATTTCACACAACATTGAGGAAGGTTCAACAAATTCAAATGGCACATGAGTTGGTACGGAATCATCTTCAATGGTGGAGATTGCTTCTTACTCAACATCGCCTAGGTCTTCAACCACTTCTTCTTCTTCAACAACTTCCATCCTTTTCACTTGTTGCACAACAAACTCCACTTCCATGTTCTCATGTTAAGATTTTAAAATCTCCTTCATGCTCCCCTCTTCGATTGATTTTCCACATTCATCTGTGGAATTGCTTTGCTTGTTACATGAGTACTATGAGTCCAAGGTGGCTTTAATCTTGGCAAGGTTAGCCATGATATATTCATGCCTCTTTTGGGCTTCCTCTTGCTCCTTTTGACGGATGATTGCTTGAAGCCGATCCATTTCTTCCTTGAGACGATCCATTGGCTCTTGTTCCACTTGACTAGCATAAGTAGGATCATATTGCTCTTGGATGGATGGATATGGATATTCTTCCATGGAGGGTTGTGGTGAAAAGGGGAATTCATGTTGTGGTTGAAAGTTCTCATACATTGGAAGTGGTTCTTGGAGGTATTGAGGTTGGAAATGTTGTGGTTATATGTGTGGTGTGTATGGCTCATATGGCTGTTGCTATGGTGGATAAGGATTGGGATCATATGGAGGTGGGTTATAAGAAGGTACTTGGTGGTATGAGGCTTGTGAGTATGGTGGTTGAGGACTATATTGAGGAGGGGGCTCATAGGCACATGGTGGTTGTGGTTGTTGGTAATCACAAGGAGGTCCACCATATCCATTGTCTTGGTATACATCATGGAATGGCCCTTGCTCATAGTACATTTGGGAAGGTTGTTGCCAAGAAGGTTGATCAATTCCTTGAGGCTCCTCCCATATTTGATTGTTCCATCCTTAATGCATGTTGTCATTGTAATTCCCATTCCCTGCAACATAGTTGTAACCACACTCATAGCCAAAAGGGTAAGAATTCATAGTGGCAAATAAAAAACAAAAGCAAACAAAAATAAGCAACAAAGTTCTAAATCTAACAAAAACCAACAAACAAGCAAAAGGCAAACATATTCACAATATTCACATATTCACAATAGCCAATAATATAAAACCATTGTCATTCCTCGGTAATGGCGGCAAAAACTTGATAAAGGAATTTATGTTGGTCTAGAATTTTCTCAATAGAAAAAGAACTTCGTTGTGAGCATATTTCATGACCAACTAATAATTCTCCATCAAAGTTTAATGTGGTTGTCACAAGTACAAACCCCAATAAAAACCGAGAGTATTTAAACTTCGGGTCGTCTCACAAGGAATTACAATGAAGTGCTAAATTATTGGCTATGAAGGAACAAGGGGGTTTGATTTGGTAATTGACAAGAAAAGTAAATAACAAAAAAGTAAATGACAATTAACTAACAAAGGAAAGGAAAAGAACTCTTGGCTAAGGCATAAAAATTGAGATCACCATCCTTGTCTACAAACCATATATTGACAATTATGAGGGACCAAACCCATCAAGTCTACTTCTATGCTTGAAGTATGTCAAATAGGCTTGATCAACATCAACTCATAAGTCCCAACCTAGCTACTAATTAACTTAGTAGTAGGCTAGTGTCAATGGGTATCAAATTGACCAACAAGAGACCCAAATCACCAATCCAATTAGACCCAATGACTCAAGGTCACCCAATTCCCTTAGCCTAGGCCAAGAGTGTAGAAAACTACCCTATAGCTAGTGAAAATATTTTATTAAACACGTAGAGTGCAATAAAAGTAAACATAACAAAATGCAAGAATTAATAAAAGCTATAACTAACATAAGCAAGAAATCAATAATAGCAATTAAGATAAACATAAAAAGACATGAAAACATGAAATTGCATTAAAAGAAAATAAAAATCCAACAAGGGTTTATGAAAGTAAAAATGGAAAAATAAGGAAATAAACAAGGAAAGCCAAGAAGATTGAGATAATAGAACAATAAAATATAAAGAGAGTTGAACTAAAAACAAGAATTAAAAGTTGGATCTAAGAAAATTTGACCTAAACTACCCTAAATTCTAGAGAGAAGGGAGAATTTCTCTCTCTAGAATTGTAACCTAAAACATGATGAAACACTAAACTATGACTACTCCCCCCCCTCCCATTCCCTTCCAATTCTTGGGTTCAAAAGCATCAGAAATGAGTTAGATTTGGGCCTCCTTCAGCTCAGAAATCGCCCCCAGCGTATTGCCCTTAAGTTGGTCACATGCTGCTTGTCACGCGTACGCGTCACCTTGACAATTCCTTCCCACACGCACGCGTGGGCCACGTACACGCATCGCTGGACAGATTACCAAAATCCCATTTCTTCATGAATTCTCCATTTTTGCATGCTTTTTCTTCATTTCTTCAACCCAATCTTTGCCTTCTAAACCTTAAATCACTTAACAAACATATCAAGGAATCAAATGGAATTAAAGTGAATTAAATTTATCAATTTTAAAGCCTAAAAAGCATGTTTTCACTCTTAAGCACAAATTAGGAAAAATTCATGAAACCATGCTATTTCATTGAATAAATGTGAGATAAGTTGATAAAATCCCCTGAATTTAACACAAGATAAACCAAAAAATTAGAGTTTATCAACAAGCAAGTAAGTCCTAAGGAAGTACAAGTAGGTGTGCGACATGGCTCACCACTGGCGTGCAACACGCCAAGCAAAAACAAGCCCAGGGAAGTTCAAAGAAAATTTGCAACCCTAACCTCTTCATACTCCAACGAGCATAATTTGCGCTATAAAGGTCCAAATGAAGTGGTTTCAATGGTATTAGAAATCTAACATCTAGAGCTTTTCAATTCTATAGTGCACATTCAGTTTGGCTACGAACGACCCTCATCTTTCAGCGCGCAAAAACAGCACCCAACCATAGCATGCCATACGCCCAAACATTAGCGTGCCACACGTCTGCGACCCTGTTTCTTCGCCAAAGTATACTTCCCAGCTACCATGGGCGTACCACATGCCCAGCATGGCATGCCTCATGCCAACTCCCTTCCAAGGGCGTTCTACACGCCATATGTGGTGTTCTATTTTTGGCATTTCAGGTGGTGTTTTACACACCAATACAAGGGCGTGGCATGCCGGGCCAACTTTCCAAAGGCTTCCATTCCAAGAAACAAAATGGGTGTGCAACACGCCAAGGCTAAGGCTTGCTACATGCCAAAGGAAAGACTCCCAGGCCAAGATTGATGGTGGCATGCAACACGCAAAGAGGGTGGCGTGTCACATGTCCAAGGATACATTTCCAGGATTAAGCAATTTTTGTGCCGTGCCACACGCCAATCAACAAAAGGCTTGCCATTTCTACACACCTTCAAAGCCTCATCCAATGCTAAAATTTGGCGTGCAGCACGCCAAGGAGTGGGCGTGCCACACGCCCAAGATGGACCTTCCCAGGGGCTTGGAAAATTGGTGTGCAACACGCCAAGGAGTGGATGTGCCACATGCCCAAGATGGCTGCTCCCAGGGATTGAAAAATCATGGCATGCCACACGCCAATGATGGGGCGTGACGCACGCCCAATGCCCATAAAGCAAATCAAGCATCACTTCAAGCCCACATTGCCTGCTGAAAGATTGAATCGCCAAGTTTTGGGTCTAAATCACAAGGAGAGTTGAAGATTAATTACAGAAAATATGCTTTGATTTTGTTAGATTTTAATTTGAATTTAACTTTTAGGTTTTATTTTAGGATTTAGTATAAAAGGTTCTTAAAAACTTTGATGGAATACCTTTTGCCGTTTTTCATATATTTTTTTTTTGTTTTGAAGCTAGCATGAGTCACTAATCTCATTGGATAAGATTAGGAGCTCTGTTGATTCTAATAGATTAATGTTATAACATTTCTATTTTTGATCAATACTTCGATGTTTTCTCAAGAAAGAGTTTTCGTTCTTCATCACAAGGGTTTGAATCTATTGGAAAACAGTTTTTGTAACAACCTAGTTTTTGGGTACATGAGATCTTTTCTGAAGATACAGAGTTTTTCGGAAGATCAGTGAAGGGAACATCTCTGATATATCATCAAGCACCTCAATATATATCATCATTATGTCATCACTAAGCAAGAACTTCTTTTGATATAAGCTTGACAACACAGTTGTGAAGAACCTAGTTTTTAGCCGTATTAGCTAGGAGTTTTTTATTCTGGTTTCCGTAGTTAGTCTCAGTTTGATGAGTCGGACTCGATTCATGAGACAAGAGAAATAGTAATATGATATTATTATTATATTAATGTTAGAGATGCTTGAATAATATTATAATATTACATGGTCTGCTTTAGTTAAAAACAGGAGATCGGCTTAACTGGGTTCACAATCTACTGGTGCAGGTTAACACCCGCACTCTCTGATGACTTTAGCAATGATAATGCCTCATCATATATCTTCTATTCTCATGTTAATCATGTTACTAGTGTCATTTACACTACTATCGGCAAAAAGAATTTTTAGATGTGTTTTTACGTGTGTTCCGATACATCTAGTTTTAGTAGTTATACACCGAAGATATTTTAATATTATTTTAAACCACCTCCAAACCAACCAATTACAGCCCTTCTCTACCACCCCAAGACGCCCAAGGATAGCTCATTTGCTCCTTGTGGCCAAAAATTGCATGAGAGGAAAAGAGAGAAAAGTTCTAGGTTCCTAATCTTCAAAGCTTGATTTCTTCTGAACTAAAACTCAAATCAAAATTTCAATCCGACCAAAATGATCATATCTTCTTTCTCTACATAACCATTTAACGTATCAAGGCTAGAAATAAGGTGAGATGGTTGTTCCATTTTCCTTTGAATTCGGTTTTCAAGAACACGTGCATAAACATGTGTTTTCCTGATGTTCTTCCATAGATCTCTTGCTTAGCTTGACTTATGGGCCAAAGATCTTCAATTTCTAGTAAGTTTAAGGTGAGAAATCCCTTCCCATCATGTTGTTTAAGATTCAGTCAGTTGAGATTTTATGGATTCAAAGTTGTTCGTGATGTGTTTTAGGAGGAAAAAGTGCTTAAAGAACACCTTGAAGCATAACCGAAAATAGGAGCAGTAAATCAAGGTAGGGTTTGGTTAAATTAATCTTGATTAATTGTGTTTGATTTGTTTGATTGTGATATGATTTGGTTATGCTTGAAATTGAATGCTTATATGAGTTATTCTTGGTTAAAGTTTGTTGAAATTTTGATGAAATTTGATGATATTCAAGCTATGAAATATGTTCTTGAGTGCAGCTGAAAAAACGAACCCTAGGACTCAAATTGGGGTTGATTTTGTGTTGAAATTAAGTGGAAAAGATGGGACTTTAGTGGCTGCCAATTTATTATGAATTTTGGTAAAAATCGGTTACTGAGAAGATTGAAAAACGGGTGAAAACAGAGAAAGAATCTGAAGAATTTACGAAGAACACGAAGAACACTTTGAGTGTGGTGAAGAGCAATGAAGAACACCTTTTTTATCTTAAAAAGGGCAAGGATATAATTATTTTGGTGTTTGAGGGGTTAATTTGTAAATATTAAAAGTTAGGGTGGTTAAAGTAAAAATATTAAAAGTTATGGGTGGTAAAAAGTGAATTTATAAAGTTAAAGGTAAAAGTAAGTTAATTTTCAAAAATTTAATAATAAAATAATGCGAAAAGGACAATTTTTCGTAAAAGCTTTAGAAAGACAACTTTAAGTGTAGAATCTCATAATTACCTTCATAAAACACTTAGGGAGTAGTAATAACATATTAGTGAGGTAAAGACAAAGAAAAGATAAAAAGTTGAAGAAAAGATAAAAATTGAAGAAAAAGTCGGTAAAGTTTTAATGACAGAAACAAATGGTGATTAGTGAACAAATTAGGAGCAACATAGTTAGTATTTGAGTTGCGCCTAGGGTTAGGTATAATATGAAAAGTTAAACTGTTTCAATATAGACTTAATGAACCTATACTTGGGATAGGCTAACTATTCATACCGAAATTTACATAAGCTATAAATATATACGTTAAACAGAGAAACCAAAGCAGAGTAAAGAGACAAAGAGAAAGAGTAATTAGAGCAGAAAAAAGACAAAGAGAAAAGAGTAATATAATAAAGAGAATAGAGAACAAGCGAAGGGCCTGTTGAAAGGTCATTTGTTGCATTAAGGCAACTCCAGAGATATTTGTATGTTCATCTACTACACTGAGGCAATCAGATAAATGGTGGTGCGACCATGGAGAATGCTTTCCTGGGATACCTAGCTATAATGCTATGCTGTAAGACAGAGGTTGCTTACAGAGGTATCAAGATCAGTGTGCTCCTGTAAGACAAAGGGTGCTTACAGTGAGTGTGTCGTACTCATGTAAGACAGAAGGTGCTTACAGTGAGTGTGTTGTACTCCTGTAAGACAAAGGTTGCTTATAATGAGTATGTTGGGCATATATAGGCTAACAAATGCCGCCCTTCAAGACAAAGTGTAACATCCAAAGTTTTTAAAAATTAAATAGTTAAGTTATTTATAAATTATTATATTTGTTAAGATTTTATTTTTAAAAAAACTATTTTAGGAAAA
>NC_029793.2:94078187-94080722 GCF_000816755.2 Arachis ipaensis
ATCAAAACATCCATGCAAAATTTCATTTGGGTAAGGAAAAGAAAAGATAACTGAGAGAGAAAGGAAGAAACCGTGAAACCCTCAAACCTTCCGAGTTCGATTTCTTGAGATCCGTAACTCCAATAAAAAATCTAATCCGATAAAAGTGTTTGTATATTTCTCCTCTACACATTGGCATTACTTTTATTCGGTAGAAGTTGATGGTGACGTAGCTCCCCTTCCCCTTGAGTTCGAATAATTTGAGTTCTAAAAGGCACAGACGATTTCTGACGTTTTCTTCATCAGTAGCTCGGTCAAAAAACTTCTCTAGAGTTTTCATTATTTTGATTTCATATAGAGGTAGGGTTTCGGTAAATTCTTAATCAAAACATCCATGCAAAATTTCATTTGGGTAAGGAAAAGAAAAGATAACTGAGAGAGAAAGGAAGAAACCGTGAAACCCTCAAACCTTCCGAGTTCGATTTCTTGAGATCCGTAACTCCAATAAAAAATCTAATCCGATAAAAGTGTTTGTATATTTCTCCTCTACACATTGGCATTACTTTTATTCGGTAGAAGTTGATGGTGACGTAGCTCCCCTTCCCCTTGAGTTCGAATAATTTGAGTTCTAAAAGGCACAGACGATTTCTGACGTTTTCTTCATCAGTAGCTCGGTCAAAAAACTTCTCTAGAGTTTTCATTATTTTGATTTCATATAGAGGTAGGGTTTCGGTAAATTCTCAATGAATAAATGTGTATTAAATAAGTAATTTGATATTGTGATTGATTGTTGATTAATTAGACTAAATTTATGTTGAATTTTTGTGATATATTAATATTTGTGATTAGTTTGGGGTTCGGTCAGTTTATGTACAGCCAAGAACCGAATTATTTTGATGAATTTGGGGCTAGATTATTGTTGGTGAACAAGTGGAATTGGTGAGATTTGATGATAACATTGAGATTTAATAAGAAATAAATTAATGAATTGCTGACATGATTTGAGATATAAAAATGGTTTGATTTTGGAAACGGTTAGATTTTTAATTGGTTTGATTTTATAAATATTTTGATATTAGAAATAGTTTTGATTTATTGGAAACGATTTGAAAGAGATTGAGAAATGGTTTAGATGGGACCCGAGAAGGGTCGCAAAGTCTGAGTTTTAGGGGAGCTGCTATCGAAATTTTGTTATAAAATTTAAGACTTTGTTTGAAATGATACTTAGAAAAAGATTGTATTTGAGAAATTGTATTATTTTATTTTTTATTTATTAAGAAAATAGTTATGTTTCGAGTTTAATTCATTTAAGAAAAGTATATGTTTTGAGTTTGATTCATTTCGAAAAGAATTATTTTACGATTTTAAATTATTTAAGAAAAGTATTATATTTTAAAGTTGATTTAAATATGAAAAGGACTTATGTTTTGAATTTGTCTTAAGAATTTTATTCGGAGGAGTTTTAGTGAACTTTAAAAGTAATTGAACTTTTATTAAATGATTTCGTTTTGTGACGTCTTAGAAAAAGTTAAAGAATTAGTTTTAAGGATAAAACTGGGATTGGTTTTAGTTTTGAAATTGGTTCGGAACTTTTGATTTGTATGATTTGGTTTGATTTGATTTAGAAACTTTATTTGATTAATACAATTTAAGAAAACAATGATTGTCAAGGATTTCTAATGAACTTAAGAAAAAGAGATTGGTTGTCACTCCCCTAAAGTCTAAAGACCTTGTTGAGGGGTTTAACTAATAAACGGTTTTCCTTTGTCTTTTAGAAGTAGAATTATTTTAGGTAAAATTGTTTTAAAGGTTTTGGTGAATGTCACAAAGAGATGGTTTTGGTTTTAAAAGAAAAAGAGAAGATAAATCGGCACGTATGATTATGGAAAGGTCATGAGAGGGTGATGATAGTATGGTTAAGGTGCCGAAGGATAAATGTTAACAAGCTGTGGGCTTTGTTTGTGATTGTGTGAGGATGCCCGCTTCCAGGAGAAAAGGTCACATGCTTCAGCTAGAGAATCAGCGCCTACAGGTACTTGCAGAGGTCACGTTCGACATACTTCAGTTGGAGAATCAGCACCTGCAAGAAGTAAAAACTTGCAGAGGTTATGTCGCTGGAATGCCTTATCCGACTTGCGAGTTGGATTGCGTCGGGAAAAACCGACAAGTGAGCTCATTACCTGCGATAGGAATAGGCATGTATCATTTTTGTTTGCATATTTTGCATTTGGTTCGGTGTTGTGAATTGTTTTGTGATTGCTTGAGTGTGTTTGTGATTTTAATTGCTTGTTAATTTGAACTTCCAGGACTGGTTATTGTTCTAGGTCCTTGTGTTGGGTTGTGAGTTAAATTGAGCTGTGATAATCCTGACTTAACTGACTACCTCGACCCTACTAAGAACTCCCCAATTCTTATCCCCCTGTTTCCACCCCCTTTCAGCTACAAGTGCGAAGGTTTAGTGCGGAGCTACAGGAGCATAGAAGATTATGTTTACAAGTTGAGTTGTTAGATTTTATTTTTCCCTCGATATTTATTGTTTTTAGCTTCTAGAGGGGT
>NC_029793.2:94080827-94104086 GCF_000816755.2 Arachis ipaensis
ATATATATTATATATATACCTTTGTGGTTAAGTGGTTTAAAATAAAGGATCTTCATTTTCTTAATTAAAGGTTTGGGTTCATATTTGCAAAGGCTCAATATTGAATAAATATAGTATCAAATTAAAGGAGTAGAGGTAGGTGACGCCCGGACTTTTAGTGCGATCATGAGGTGCTAAAAGTTAGGGTGTTACATTATGGTATCAGAGCAATTCGTTCCTGTTAAAGCCTTAGGAATGGACTGACTATGCTTCACTGCATACTCTGAGTGTCTGTCATGTAGTAGGACTTGTCCTAATGACAAGAGTTTGAGTTTCAAATGCATGATTGTCTAATGATTAATGTTGTTGGTCAACTGTTGCATCTCTCATGGTATTAGGTTTGGCCAGCTTAATACTAATGATTTGTGTACATGGAAATACTAACAGGTTATCATAGACGAAATAAAAGTAATAGGTAAGGCAGATCACGTGGTTTAGGAACGTTAGACGTTGCTTTTCTTGCCTAGTTTTGACTTTTGAATCTTGCTTGAGTGGCGTGAGTTAGCACATCGCTCCTTCTTGCTATTCTCGTTGAAGTTCCTTGTTTCAAATTTCTTTCTTGAACCATGATCTGATCATCTTGTAGATATACTCCGTTCTTCATATATATCCTTGCTTAATTGTATTTCTGAGTGTTTGCTTGAATCTTTCTGGAGTATCAATCTATATCACTATTCATGCTTTTCTCCAATCTTATACCCTTGGATCTTGAGCTAGATTTGGGGCAATAATCAATCTTTGATTCTTCGAAAATATTGACATTGACTTTAGTTATCTACATTTGTGAACCTGGTAATTCAGCTAAAATTTGCTTTGAATTTTTATGCTACCTTTTCTTTTATTATTCCTATCCAAGTTCCTTTTCTTATATTTCTCCTTAGGGTACAATTTAACTCTCTTTCTGACGAATTTTGTATATTGTGCACTCCTGTTTGATTTCGATTCTACTCATCTTTTCGAATTCTTGTAACTATCAACCGTGATTTCAACCTTTTTCTTTCGGGATTTTGGATTTCTTTGTTCAAACTTGAGCTTATTTGTTGAAATTACAAGTCATCGGATTCTAGGTTTAATTTGCACTAAATCTATCATACAACTTCTGCACCACACTACACTTTTTAATCGTTTTCACACGATATTATTTTCCTCAAGTTTGAAAACTGAACATGTCAAATCTTTCTGTTTTTCTTTGACATGTTTGAAAGGGAAGTTAGTATGAATCTTTTTCATCTTATATCAATTTTTTAGGACGAAAATTTTTGCAAGGTGGGTAGAATGTAACATCCAAAATTTTTAAAAATTAAATAGTTAAGTTATTTATGAATTATCATATTTGTTGAGATTTTATTTTTAAGAAAACTATTTTACCAAAAGTAATTAAATAGAATTTTATGATTATTAGGCAAAATTAAATTGATTTTTATAATTATTATTATTATCATTTGAATTTGGATAAATTAAGGTTATCATATAATTTTTCTATAATAATATATTTTACATAATTGATTTTATGATAACTAAAATTTAAATTAATTAGAATTTTTATATAATTTTTATTATAACAAGATATTTCGAGAAAGGATAAAATTATTATTACTATTATTAATATTTTTTATTTGCTTTGGTTAAAATAAAGTTTAGTTAATATTATTATTATCGAGTTTAAAATCCGCCAATATGAGTAAATATCGGTACTCTTCGGTGAGCTTAGCTTTGCTAATGGTTCATCGTATATCTTTTATTATTATGCTACTAATGTCATTTATATTAGTAACTCATATATAACCAATAATTCCTCATCATTAATCATCAAAACAGGCATGCAAAGGTTCATTTGGGTAAGGAAAAGAAAAGATAACTGAGAGAGAGAAAGGAAAAAACCATGAAACCCCCAAACATTCCGAATTCGATTTCTTGAGATCCGTAACTCCAATAAAAAATCTAATACGATAAAAGTATTTGTATCTTTCTCCTCTACACATTGGCATCAATTTTATTCGGTAGAAGTTGACAGTGACATAGCTCCCCTTCTCCTTGAGTTTGGCGAATTGGAGTTTTAGAAGGCACAGACGATTTCTGACATTTTCTTCTGCAGCAGCTCGGTCAAAAAGCTTCTTCGGAGTTTTCGCTGTTTTGGTTTCATATGGAGGTAAGGTTTCGGCAAATTCTCAATGAATAAATGTGTATTAAATAAGTAATTTGATATTGTGATTGATTGTTGATTGAATTTGACTGAATTTATGTTGAATATTTGTCATTAGTTTGGGGTTTCGTCAATTTAAGTACAGCCAAAAACCAAATTATTTTGATGAATTTGGGGCTGGAATGTTGTTCGTGAACAAGTAGAATTGGTGAGATTTGATGATGACGTTGAGATTTAATAAGAAATAAATTGATGAATTGATGACATGATTTGAGATATAAAAATGGTTTGATTTTGGAAGCGGTTGGATTTTTAATTGGTTTGATTTTATAAATATTTTTATATTAGAAATAGTTTTGATTTATTGGAAACGATTTGAAAGAGTCTGAGAAATGGTTTGGATGGGACCCGAGAAGGGTGGCAAAGTCTGAGTTTTAGGAGAGCTGTGATGAGAGAACTTTTGCATGGTCTAGAAATTTGCGGATAAATCCTCGTTGCAAGTATAGTTTCTAAACCTTCAAAAGTCCTTTCATACAAACGTTTTGGTTGTCACAAGTAACAAACCCCTTTGAGTTACTGATTTCTTAACCAAAACCAAAAGGAAAAGAGTAAATCTACTGGAATAAAAATGTCTTCAGATGGGAAGCAATAATCATGTAAATAAAAGAAAGCAATATTAAACTGAAATACCTCAAATTGCTTTAACAAAAGAACTTAAATCTAACATAGACATGCATAAATTAAATTGGAAAAATAAAAAAAAGAACATTGAACCTGGGATTGAGAGTCACTCTTAAAACTAAGAGAAGTCCTAAATCCTAATCCTAAGAGAGAGGAGAGAACCTCTCTCTCTAAAAACTACATCTACTCCTAAAATTGAGAATATGAGAGCCTCTCCATGAATAGATGCATTCCCCCACTTTATAGCCTCTAATCTGTGTTTTCTGGACCGCAAACTGGGTCAAAAACAGTCCAAAATTCGCTGGTTTTGAATTTTGCCACGCTGGTTTTTTGTCACTGCGACGTGGCCGCATGGATCACACGGTCGCGTCACCTAGCATCAGGGAAACTATATCATATTATATATCAAATCGAATTCCCGGACGTTAGCTTTCCAACGCAACTGGAACCGCGTCATTTGGACCTCTGTAGCTAAAGTTATAGCCGTTTGAGTGCATGCATACATATAAGTGCATGCATACATCAAACCATGGAAATATAGAATTAAGCAAGACAAAGATCACAATTTTAGAGAAAAAAACACACACCAAAAATAAAATGTTGGTTGATAAAATGCAACCAATTCACATAGGCTCAAAAATCTCACAGGTTTTGTTTGTTCGAGCTCTAAACCATGTTCCAGTATAATATTTTTTCAAACAAGTGTAACATTAAATTTTTATTCAAATTAGTGAAATACTCTAAAAAGTTTCTTGAAAAAGAAAATATTACTTCAACCAAGTGGTAAAATATGCACAAAAATCAAACAAACATGCAAATGCAACAACTAACAAGGAAAATAAAACATCGGTGTTTGAGAAGGAAATACTAACCCATGGAGATCGGTATCGACCTCCCCACACTTAAAGATTGCACCGTCCTCGGTGCATGCTGAGATGTGCAGGTGGACGGGTTGTTCCAACTGATGCTTTTCTTCAAGGACTGTGCAGATGGATTTGTTTGTCTCCCCTTAAGAAGTTTTTTCGCTCCCTTCGTGGTGGCCATCCTGAAAGAAGAGGGAAAAGAAAAAGTAACCCAAAAATAAAGATAGAAAATAAATAAAATATGGGTGTTAATGCCAGATAATAAGGGTCTCATTTACATGGTAGTTACAACACGTAAGTGAGAAAACAATAGAAGCCATGGCATGCCAGTGCTGCAGAATATGCAACGATGGGGAAGAGAGTGGGGAAGGAAAGATAATATAAATTAAAAATCAATACAAAAGTAATACAGGTATAAAATATTGGCATTGATTTAAATAATATTACCTAACCAGAATAAAACAAGTCATAAGCACCAAGATAATACCAGAAAAGAAATAACAGTTGAATAAGAACATTTGAACACCAATGGTAAAATAATAAAAATATGCAATGAATGAAAGTATGCAAATAAAATAAAATAAAAAAAAAAGAAAGATAAGAAGAATGATAAGGGAAAGAAATAAAGTAAGAAAGAAAGAAGAAAAGATAGAAGAAATTAGGATTAGAAAAGAAAAATAAGATAATTGGCACTAATCTGGATAGGTTGTGCGACGCTGGCGACGCGGTCGCGTGGGTGACGCGGTCGCGTGGTGCGCAATAAAGTTAGGCGACGCGGACGCGTGGGGCACACGATCGCGTGACTCGATTTGTGCTAGTGGCACGAGTGCAGCCTCGCGGTCGCACAACTCTCTGTTCAAAACTCTTTTTTGCCAAAAATATGGGTGACGCGATCGCGTGGGTGACGCGATCGCGTGGGTGACGCGATCGCGTGGGTGACGCGATCGCGTGGGTGACGCGATTGCGTGAGTGGCCTTTCTTTTTTTAAAAATGACGCGGACGCGTGGGGGAAGCGTTCGCGTGGTAGGGCTTGGGCTTCCAGCACGAGTCCAGCCCAACTCCAGCTCAACTTTCTGCCATACACCCTTTTTACCCCGATTTCAGGTCACGTGGCCGCGTGGGTGACGCGGTCGCGTGGGAGGCTATTTTTCCAAATGACGCGGACGCGTCATCGACGCGGTCGCGTGGAGTCAATTTGTGCTAATGGTGCACCTCCAGCCATGCTTTCGCGTGACTTTCTGTTTGCTTTCTTTTCTTCACAACGCATTTGTGACGCGGACGCGTCAGCGACGCTGCCGCCTCGCGTGCGTGTTTTTTTTTTTTTAATCTGAAAAAATACAGAATGTAATGTTAATATGAATGTGATGCAAAACTCCAGGTTCAATAAAATAAAACTTGAAAACAAATAAAACTAAATAAAAAATGAAGAAGAAACGATCATACCATGGTGGGTTGTCTCCCACCTAGCACATTTAGTTAGAGTCCTTAAGTTGGACATTTGGTGAGCTCCCTATTATGGTGGCTTATGCTTGTATTCATCCAGGAATCCCCACCAATGTTTGTAGCTCCAGTAACCTCCGGGGTCCCAAACTTGGCGCAGAAAGCCTTCAAGTAAATTAAAGCAAGTGACAAGGCCCCAAGAGTGTTGATTGCCAGAATGGATTCCGGGGTCCCAGACCTTGCCTTTGCACCCGTCTTTTGGTTGAGCATTATTGTTCCATCCGGGTGGCAAGCAGTTTGAATTCTCACGTAAGCGGCCAAACAACTTCCTAGACCCATTCAGTTGAGCTTTACACCAACCTTTGCATTTAAACTTAAAGCTTCCAACCATGATTAACCTTGTAGGACAATTCTTACCACTGACCATCTTCCTCTTACTCTTAATGCCACAAAGAGCTCTAAGTTGACCATCTGTCTCCAGTAGCCCATATTCAAGTGGGATTAGAAAGCTAAGGAATATGAATTTTACCCACTTGAATGTTGTGAAGGATGATGGTAACTTATGGGGAGGTATTTTTAATGAAATTGCAAGCTCCACTCCCTTGTGCTCTTCTCTGATAATTACCACCTCTTTACAAGCTTCTTCAATTTCAACCTCTTCCTCTTGGTAGCTTTCTTCCAATTCAATCTTCTTAGATCAAAACGAAGAAAACAACTAAGAACAACTTGAAGGTCAAGATGAACGCGAAGAACAACTTGAAGATCAAGATGAACATTAAGAACAAATTTTTGAAAAAAAAAATTTTTTTTAATAACTAAATAAAAACCAATAACCTCTTAATTTATGAAAAAGAAAAAATAAAAACAAAAATAAAAACAAATAAACAAACAAAAAGCAAAAAAAAAATATTTACAATAACCAATAATAAGGCACACGTTTGCAATTCCCCGGCAACGGCGCCATTTTGATGAGAGAACTTTTGCGTGGTCTAGAAATTTGCGGATAAATTCTCGTTGCAAGTATAGTTTTTAAACCTTCAAAAGTCCTTTCATACAAACGTTTTGGTTGTCACAAGTAACAAACCCCTTTGAAATTGATAACCGAGTATTTAAACATCAGGTCGTCTTCTCAAGGAATTACAGGGAAGTATGTTCTTATTATTGGTTATGCAAAGGTATGTTTTGGGGTTTTTGGATCAAGGTAAAAAGTTAGAAAAGCAATGGCAGAGGGAATAAAATAATAACAATAAACATAAACTCTTGGCAAGGTATTAGAAATTGGAAGTCCAGACCAAGTTATCCTTATCAATGATAATGAAAAATTGCATTAACAAAAGAACTTAAATCTGACATAGACATGCATAAATTAAATTGGAAAAATAAATAAAAGAACATTGAACCTGGGATTGAGAGTCACTCTTAAAACTAAGAGAAGTCCTAAATCCTAATCCTAAGAGAGAGGAGAGAACCTCTCTCTCTAAAAACTACATCTACTCCTAAAATTGTGAATATGAGAGCCTCTCCATGAATGGATGCATTCCCCCACTTTATAGCCTCTAATATGTGTTTTCTGGGCCGCAAACTGGGTCAAAAACAGTCCAGAATTCGCTGGTTTCGAATTTTGCCACGCTGGTTTTTCGTCACTGCGACGCGGCCGCATGGATCACGTGGTTGCGTCGCCTAGCGTCAGGGAAACTATATCATATTTTATATCAAATCAAAGCCCCGGACGTTAGCTTTCCAACGCAACTAGAACCGCGTCATTTGGACCTCTGTAGCTAAAGTTATAGCCGTTTGAGTGGGAAGAGGTCAGGCTGGACAGCTTAGCAATTTCTCCAACTTATTGTATTCCTTCCACTTTTGCATGCTTCCTTTCTATCCTCTGAGCCATTCCTGCCCTATAATCTCTGAAAACACTTAACACACATATCAAGGCATCAAATGGTAATAAGAGAGGATTAATATTAGCAAATATAAGTCCAAAGAAACATGTTTTCAATCAAAGCACATAATTAGGAAGGCAAATGTAAAACCATGCAAATAGTATGAATAAGTGGGTAAAGAGTAGATAAATACCACTCAATTGAGCACAAGATAAACCATAAAATAGTGGTTTATCAAGCTGCTACCAAAATTTTGTTATAGAATTTAAGACTTTGTTTTAAATGTTATTTAGAAAAAGATTGTATTTGAGAAATTGTATTATTTTATTTTTGATTTATTAAGAAAATAGTTATGTTTCGAGTTTAATTCATTTAAGAAAAGTATATATTTTGAGTTTGATTCATTTCGAAAAAAATTATTTTACGATTTTAAATTATTTAAGAAAAGTATTATATTTTAAGGTTGATTTAAATATGAAAAGAGCTTATGTTTTGAATTTGACTTAAGAATTTCATTTGGAGGAGTTTTAGTGAAATTTAAAAGTAATTGAATTTTGATTAAATGATTTCGTTTTGCGACGTCTTGGAAAAAGTTAAAGAATTAGTTTTAAGGATAAAATTGGGATTCGTTTTGGTTTTGAAATTGGTTCGGAACTTTTGATTTGTATGATTTGGTTTGGATTTGATTTAGAAACTTTATTTGATTAATACAATTTAAGAAAACAATGATTGTCAAGGATTTCTAATGATCTTAAGAAAATGAGATTGGTTGTCGCTCCCCTAAAGTCTAGAAACCATGTTGAGGGGTTTAACTAATAAATAGTTTTCCTTTGTCTTTTCGAAGAGGAATTAGGTTAGGTAAAATTGTTTTAAAGGTTTTGGTGAATGTCACAAAGAGATGGTTTTGGTTTTAAAAGAAAAAGAGAAGATAAATCGGCACGTGTGATTATGGAAAGGTCACGAGAGGGTGATGATAGTATAGTTAATGTGCCAAAGGATAAATGTTAATAAGTTGTGAGCTTTGTTTGTGATTGTGTGAGGACGCCCGTAAATATGGAATGGCTTCCAGGAGAAGGGGTCACATGCTTCAGCTGGAGAATCAGCCCCTGCAAGTACTTGCAGAGATCATGTTCGACGTACTTCAGCTGGAGAATCAGCACCTGCAAGAAGTAGAAACTTGCAGAGGTTATATCGCTGGAATGCCTTATCCGACTTGCAAGTTGGATTGCGTCGGGTGCGGGTCGAAACCGACAAATGAGCTCATTACCTGTGATAGGAATAGGCATGCATCATCCTTGTTTACATATTTTACATTTGATTCGGTGTTGTGAATTGTTTTGTGATTGCTTGAGTGTGTTTGTGGTTTTAATTGCTTGTTAATTTGAACTTCCATGAATGGTTATTGTTCTGGGTCCTTGTGCTGGGCTGTGAATTAAATTGTGCTTTGATAATCCCGACATAACTGACTACCCCGACCCTACTAAGAACTCCCCAATTCTTATCCCCTGTTTCCACCCCCTTTCATCTACAAGTGCGAAGGTTTAGTACGGAGCTACAGGAGCATAGAAGATTATGTTTACAAGTTGAGTTGTTAGATTTTATTTTCCCCTCGTCGTTTATTGTTTTTAGTTTTTAGAGGGATAGGACTTATGTTTTGAGAATCTTGAAATAAGTCCATGTATTTAATGCGATGTGAATATATATATATATACCTTTGTGGTTAAGTAGTTTAAAATAAAGGATCTTTGTTTTCTTAAATAAAGGTTTCGGTTCATATTCGCAAAGGCTCAATATTAAATAAATATAGTATCAAATTAAAGGAGTAGAGGTAGGTGACGCCCAGACTTTTAGTGCGATCATGAGGTGCTAAAAGTTAGGGTGTTACACAAAGGGTGCTTGCTATGGGTATTGCCAACAGGAAAGCCTTATCCAGACAAAAGTTGCTGCATAACGTCGGGAGCGGGTTAGTAACCAACAGATGAGCTCATTACCTGCACTAGGGCTAGAAATACATCATACTTGGTTGTGCATTTCCTCTGTTATGATTGTTGTATGAATGTATGCTTTCTTTGTTTGTATCCTATTTTCTATGTCTGTATTTTATTTTCTTGTATGCTTCTGTTTGTGTTCTGCTTTCTGTTTTCTCTATTTTCTCTATTTACCTATATCTTCTGTTTACTACTTTTTTGTATTCTACTATTTGTCTGCTAAACAACACAGAATTAATAAACTTAACTAATAACCCCGGCCCTACTAAGAACTCCCCAGTTCTTACCCCTTCTCTCTCCCTTCACCCTCCAAATGGAAGTAAGAGTATCCTTCCGTAGTTCATTGATGAATCCATATTTGATGATAAGTTTTGGTTTGATTTGAGTGGATTTCATCATATAAACCCACATTTATTCACCTAAATAGCATACTTTTATTTTTTCTCTCTAAATTGTGTCTAATTGTGAAAACATGCTATTTTGTGCTTAATTTAATCAATTTTTTTCCACTTTCATTCCATTCGATGCCTTGATGGTTTTGATGAGTGATTTCAAATGTAATAGGTAGGAATGGCTTGATAAGAGTGGAAGAGAAGCATGCAATTGGGAGAAAACATGAAGAAAATAAAGGAGAAGCACACAGCTATGTGTGCATACGCACAATATCCTGTGCATACACACAAGAAGAAATCAGCATGTGTGCGTATGCACACACCAGTGCGTACGCACAAGTCCCTGCGCGTGACTTCATTAAAAAGTTATGTGGCTCGCGTTTTGGGAGGCTTTTTGGCCCATTTCTGGAGGCTTTGGAGCATATAAGGAGGCTAGCAACACACACATTCACACCATACACTATACAATACACTTAGGCATAATTTTAGTTAGTTTTAGGGTAGTTTTTAGGATAGCTTCTCTTAGATTTTCTCTCAATTTTCCTAAGGTTTAATTAGGGTTTACACTACAAGTTTTCATTCTCCAATTTTGAATTTGGATCATTCCTTATTTTCATTGTAAGTATTTCTTAATTTTCCCTTTTATTGCACTACTTATTCTACATTTTCTTACACTTTAATTTCCTTTGTCAATATATACATAGTTTTACAATTTTGAGTTTGATTTAATGAAATTATTGTTTGATGGTTATTATATGTTTGTTTGAGTTACTAGTGTTGATTTTGAGCATTTGTGGTTCATACCTTTTATCATTTTTCTAATTTTGCCATGTTTTATGATTATGCCTACCATGTGTTTTGTAAGACCCAGAATTTTTGAAAAAGTTTATTATACACTAATTTCAAATTCGACTATTTATTTGTAGCTTTAATTTCAGAAATTACTTTATTAAAGAATATTTAAAGCAAGTTTTGATTAATTGAATTTGAAATAAATTAAGATCGTTATCCAACTATACAATTATTGAATTATTTTTTATATTTGAATTATAAAGTTGGCAGTTATGAAATAATAATAATTTTATATGATTTAATTTAAATAGTTGATATTTTTATAATTCAATACTTTAACTTTTAGAAATAAAGGAAATTAATCTTATTATCTTATAATTTCAATTAAAGTATTCGATTTTAAATTAATTAGTATTTTCATACAATAAATAATATTTTTGAAGTAATTTTAAGTATTCAATTAGAATTCAAATTTATACCCTATGCCCTAATTTTATTAAAATTACCTTACTCTAATTAAACCCAAAATTCCCAAATCAAAATCCTAATTTTTTTTACCTAACCCTTGCTATCCTAACCCACACACATAACACACACAACTCACACCCACCGTCACTCTTCCTCACCCTCTAAGCACACACACCCCCAAAGAAAGAAAGGGAACAAAGGGAATAGGGAGAGTAGAGGGGAAGGGAGACTGGTGAAGGAAAAGAGAAGAGGAAGGACTGCGCCACCACCGCCGGCCTTGGGCTTGCCATTCATGCCCGTCGCGTCACCGCCCAGCCGCGTCCAACCCACCACCCGTCGCCACCGACATGTGCTGCCATTGAAGGAAGAGGAGCGCGAACCAGAGCCGCGAGGAGAGGGAGTCACACCGCCGTCCCTACGCCGTCGCGGATCATATCTGAGGCGAGGAAGAGGACCGCGATGGGGGAAGGAGTCGCGCTAACCAGTCGCCATCCGCGGGGAGTCGTTGCCGGTCTACACGCCGCCAACGTCGTCGACATTGTCGCGAAAAGGAGAGAGAGCCACGCCAGAAGAGAAGAATCGTCGCGGAGCTGTCCCTGCCACTGTGCCCAGCTGCTGTCGTGAGCCTCGTCGCCGCTGATGGGGGTGCGCCGCCAAGCTCCTGCCACCGGAGAACCCCGCTACCGTCACTGATGACCACTACCGGTAAGGGATTTTAAGTTTGCTTTCTATTCTTTTGGGTTCCAGGAAAGTTTTTGACGCTGCATGGTTGTTACAGTCACCGTCGCCGGAGTTCTGGTCGCCGCTGTTGTTTGGGATGGCTGTTGGGGCTGCCATTAGATCAGTTCAGAGACCGTTGATGTTTCGTTTTTCTTATTTTGGTAAGTGCTTATGTTTTGGAAACCCCTACATTAGTATTCTATTCTGTTTGGTTATAGATGCTGAGTTTTTGGTAACGTAGGGTCGTGTTCTGAGTGTTCTATGTCACTTTTAAGTTGCTGTGAGTGCTGTGAAACTGATCAGGGACTGAGTTTGCGGTTGCTGTTGGTTTTGGGTTGAGAGAAAAGGTTTCGTTGGCGCGTTTTGGGTTATGGTTTTGACTTGTCGAGGTAAGGGCTGTCTATAAAAACTAATTCATTTTAAATTGAAATTGCTATAAATAGATATGATGTGTGAATTGCATTTCTGGTGATTATGTAAGTCTTATGAATTGTCTGATTTGTATTGGATGAATATGGTTGCCTGTTTGATTAAAATAATGTCTGATTTTGTCCAAAATGGAGGTTTTTTTTGTTTTGAATTGAAAGGATTTTAGTATTTGAAGTCTGAATTTTACTTATTGGAAACTGATTTGGTCATGAATCCCTTGGAAAAGATTTCAGGATTGGTTTGGTTGGGACCCGAAAAGGGTGGCAAAATCCAAGTTTTAGGGGAGATGCTACCAAAATTTCTATAAAATCTGAGATTTTGTTTGAAGCATTATTTTAAAAATAATGAATTATGCTTTGAAATGAATGTCAGATAAATGAATTATATTTGAACTTACCTTATTAAGAAAATTATTATATTTTGAATGTAATTTATTTAAGAAAAGAATTATGTTTTAAAGTCAATTTAAATATGAAAATTCTTATGTTTTGGAAATTGATAAGTAAATAGATTCAGAGGAGTTTTAGTGGATTTAAAAGAAGCCGAATTTTGATTGACTAATTTCACTTTACGACTTTTTAGGAAAAGTTTGAAGTACTCTTTGAAATCTTGATTTAGAAAAACTAAAACAATTTCCGAATCCTTGAGAAACACTTCAGATTTTGGAATGAAATTGAAATTGGTTCTTGGATCCAAATGATTTGGTTTTGGTATAAGTAAGTTGGTTTTAAATTTGGGTCGAAATATTTAGATACATTACTTGGTTTTGGGTTTGAATTATACTTTATTTATTCAAGTCAAGAATATAAAGTTTTAGAGGTTTTCAATGAACTTAAGGAAATGAGTTAGGTTATTCTCCCCT
This sequence comes from Arachis ipaensis, assembly GCF_000816755.2. Classification (NCBI taxonomy): domain Eukaryota; kingdom Viridiplantae; phylum Streptophyta; class Magnoliopsida; order Fabales; family Fabaceae; genus Arachis; species Arachis ipaensis. The sequence goes on from NC_029793.2 coordinate 94,093,528, forward strand.
AAAGTCTTGAGATTCTGCTGAGGAATTTTATCACCAAATCCTTATTTAAAATGAATGATTTTGAGTCTTTCAAAAGAGATTTTGAATATGGCATGGTTTTGAAATTGTTTGGAAGTTTTGAACAGATGTGGAAAGTGGCACCGTTTTGAAAAGTGATTCTTGACAATAGGTGAATTGAATACATTGGTTATTTGAAAATAAATGGGCCAAGAAAGATTTTTGAAGAAAAGATATTGAGCCTAATTGATTGTGGATATTACTGAGAATATGATGAGGGTTTCTGGCCTGGCAAGGATGGTGGTATAATCCCGCTTGCTCAGTGCGTAAACCGTTATGCAGGAATGGTGGTTTTATCCCGCCTGCAGTGAGGATGGTGGTTTTATCCTGCTTACGTATTGATAAATTGTTTAGCAAAGATAGTGGTGTGATCCCGCTTGCATATTGTTTTGTGTGCCCAGTAAGGATGGTGGTTTAATCCCGCTTACTGTGTGTAACGACCCAATTTTCAGTACGCCTAGGACATACCAGAAATCGAGTGCTACCAATTTGTCATCCTAATTATTATCTATTATTTATTATATGAGCCTGATTCGTTGTTAAAAGCGTAGTTAGTTAGTGAGGTACTTTTTTTTTTCTGAAAACGTTTGGATTAATAAACATAATCATTTATAATCAATTCACAAATAAAAACAGATAAAACAGTTATAAACAATCACACATAAATACATCACAAGCAGCTAACAACATTCAGTGATCCAGCCTTTATTAGAGTATAGACTTTTAGTTAGAACACCCCAAGATATAGCTAGATAATAACTAAATACATATATATACATACAACATCCCAGGCCCTGACCTGTTCAAGAAGTCCCTAAGCTGGCACCCAGGCTAGTCTAGACTCTATACTCACCTATTCCCTCTACACTACTAAAGCGAGGGTAAGTACGCTCTAAGTCTTCAAAACTCAAGTCAGGTGAAACGTCACCAAAAGGTAGAACATCATCTGCTACTCCTCTGCACGATCATTTGTCATCAAAGAGCGTCTCTCAAGTACTTCATCGAGTGGCCACATAACAGCAACATCGTACGGAGGACTTAGGCTAAAGTTTGTAGAAAAGCGGGGTGCAGACGTTGGCTGGCCTCATAGTATATACATATAAATAGGTAACGGAGTTCACTCTAGACTCAGAAGACTATTTAGAGTGGAATCCTTTTTGTGAACGATCATCAGCGAACTACGGAAGGGTACTCATGCTTCCATCTGAAGGGGGAAGAGAGAGAGAAGGGGTAAGAACTGGGGAGTTCTTAGTAGGGTCGGGGTTATTAGTTAAGTTCATTAATTCCGTGTTGTTTAGCAGATAAATAGCAGAATACCGAGAAGCAATAGACTTACTCTTTTCATCTGTATCTATATTACTCTTTTTCTCTTTATCTCTTTACTTTACTCTGGTTACTCTGTTCTCTGTTTATCTTTACTTTTCTCTGGTTACTTTATTCTCTGTGTTTCTCTACACTATTTTGATTTCTCTGTTTAACGTATGTATTTAAAGCTTATGAAAATTTCGGTATGAATAGTTAGTATGTCCCAAGTATAGGTTCATTAAGTCTATACTGAAGCAGTTTAACTTTTCATATAATACCTAACCCTATTCGCAATTCCAGGACTAGCTATGTTGCCCTAGTTCGTTCACTAGTCTCTGTCTGTTTTTCTGTCATTAAAACTTTACAGAGTTTTTCTTCGATTTTTATCTTTTCTTCAACTTTTTATCTTTTATTTATCTTTGCCTCACTAATATGTTTTTACCACTCCCTAAGGGTTTTATGAAAGTAATTATGAGATTCTGTGCTTAAAGTTGTCTTTCTAAAGCTTTTACGACAACTTTAAATCCACAAACTCTCAACTGACCAAATCTCCCTCAGCACGTTAGGAAGAGATATCTCACCTTAGACTTGCTGAAAATTAATGTTTCTTGGCCCTCAAGTCAAGTTAAGCATGATTCCTAAGGAAGAACATCAAGAAAATACATGTTTTGCATGGTTTTCCTTGAAAACCGAATTGAAGAGGGAGGGAGACAGCCATCTCACCTTATTTCCAGCCTTGATAAGTCACATGGTTATGTAGAGGAAGAAGAGAGGATCATTTTGGTGAAATCGGAGTTTTGATTTGAGTTTTGGTTCAGAAGAAATCAAGATTTGAAGATTAAATGTTCATGAAGTTTTCTCTCTTTTCTCTCCTTTCAATTTCGGCCAAAATGATGAAATGAGACAGCCTTGGAGGTTGGTTAAAATAATATTAAAATATCTCAGGTGTATAACTACTAAAACTAGGTGTATCGGAACACTCGTAAAAACATCTCTAAAAATTATTTTCTGAGCTACTAGCATAAATGACACTAGTAACATATTTATTATGAGAATAGAACATATATAATGAGGCCTTAGCATTGCTAAAGTCACCAGAGAGTGCTGGTGCTAAGCTGCACTAGTAAACCGTAAACCCGGTTAAACCGATTTTTTGTTTTTAACTAAAATAGACCAGGTAACCTTATAATATCATTCAAGAATTTTATAATACTAATATAATGATAATATTATACTATTATCTCTCTCCTCTCAAAAATCGAGTCTGGTTTGTCAAACTGAGACTATTTACGAAAAACTGAATCAAAACCCCTAACCGATACGGTTCAAAAACTAGGTTCTTCGTGACCGCGTTATCGAGCTTGTCTCAACTAAGGTCCTGAGTTAAAGATAATATAATGACAATGAGGATTGAGATGCTTGATGATACAGAAGAGGTATTCCCTTTACTGATCTTTTAGAGAAATCCATGTATTCAGAAAGGATCTCTCGTACTCGAAAATCGGGGTTGTTACACTGTGGAGGCAAGGACGGTGGTTTAATCCCGCTTGCGTGTTCCGATCAAGGATGGTGGTTTAATCTTGCTTGTTTATGGAACCTACGGATAAGGATGATGGTTTAATCCCGCTTATCCGAGTCGGGTCTGGCAACATAACCGACGCGTGAGCTCATGGCCAGTAGGACAGGCATGCATCATTTGCATTTATGTGACATTGATTGGGTGTGATTATTGTATATGTGGTTTGCCTATGTGAATAATTATGCTTAATTGTTAATTGCTCAACTTGATGTAACTGTTTGATTGTGCTTGAACCTTCTACTTGTGTTTGTGACTGAAATTGGTTGAATCTGTGGTGAATTGACTGTGGATTGATTTATTTGGGCCTAGGGCTATGGTTGATTACGAGATGGGCTGAAGGTCGTGTTTGATTTGAGTTTTCGGTTTGGAAAAGTATGAAAAACTAAACTGGTTCAGCATAGACTTAATGAACCTATGCTTGGAACAGTTTGGTCATTCATGCTGTCTAGGAAAATCTTTTAAAAAGGCTTTTGGATTTCTGAGAAATTAATAGTTTTCCCTTTCAGAAAGGATTTTGGATTTTGAATATTAAATCTTTGATTTTGAAAAGATGCATAAGGTGGTTATTAATCACTGTACTTTAGAAACGATCTTATTTTCGTATCTTATTATAGCAATTCTGTGACCTTATAGTGAGAATCCTTTCGAGGACAATGTTCTCACTCTCCTACAGGTTTTTCCCTTTTCAGGATATGGGCAACAAAGCTTCAGAAGAGTTATGTTCATTTTTTGTTTATTCAATATTATTTTGTATTATTTTAGTTATTATTTTTTCCCTCGCCTTTATTTTTAGCAATTTTTGCAAGAGGGATATGGATGTATGTTTTGAATATTCAGTTTCAGTTTTAAACAGGCTCATATTTTAGTACTAAATATTTTAAGAGTCGTCGTAATACCCGAGCTATCAGAGTGGTGCAGCCAGAAGTATGACTTTTGATAGTTAGGGTGTTACATGTTTGATGAAATGTCAATTTTGATTATAAGGTATATTTTCACTCCTTGACTTGGGGAAATGAATTTATGGAATACTAAAGTCATAATGTCCGACATTTAGTGATAATTCTTGGGTTGTTAGTTGTTATTGTTTCCACTAACGCTAGCTTTTTACTAAGGTAATTAGTAAGTTAGCTAGGATTTGTGGATAATAACAATTATGCTCACTTGACTTACTCTTTGATGTTAAGGGTTGACTAGGTGAGATTAATCCATCATAATTATCATAGTTGTGGTTATGGCAAGGAAGGAATTCCATAACTCATCCCAAGTCAAGGTTCCATTTATGTTTTGAACCACATTTCTCTCACTTTAAAGCATTACTTGTCTATATTACATAGATAGTTATTTTATTCCTATATTACTTTATTAACTGCAATTTTGAGTGTTCTTTTATTTCTTAATTGTTTACTTCAACCATTGAAAACCCCCTTGATTTTTCACAACCAAAATTCTGTGCTTATTGTCACAAGTTCCTAGGGAAGACGACTCGAGGTTTAATTACTCTCGGTTATTTTAAATTTAATTAAAATTTGATTGATGGGATTTAATTACCGGTTTGGACTATGCTACCGACAAAGTGATTCTTGTTTTGAGAAATTCTAAACCGGCACAAATCTCAACCATCATTCATTGATGATAGTTCGGCAAAAGGGTTCTGCTCTGGGTAGTCTTCTGAGTCTAGAGCGAGACTCCTTTTCTATTTATATGTATATACCATGAGACCAGCCGATGTTTACACCCTGTTTATCTATGAACTTTAGCCTAAGTCCTTCGTATGATGTTGCTGTTTTGTGGCCACTCAATGAAGTACCAGTGAGATGCTCTTTAACGACGTATGATTGTGCAGAGGAGTAGTAGATGATCTTCCGTCTTTTGATGACTTTCCACCTGACTTGAGTTTTGAAGACCTGGAATGTACTTTCCCTTGCTTTAGTAGTTTAGAGGGACTAGGTGAGTATAGAGTCTAGCCTAGCCTAGGTGCCAGCTTAGGGACTTCTTGAACAGGTCAGGGCCTGGGATGTTGTATGTATATATATGTATATAGTTATTACCTAGCTAATTGTAGGGGTGTCTTAACTAAGATATAAGTTCCAATAAAGGCTGGATAACTGAATGTTGTCAACTGCTTAAAATGTATATGTGTATATAAGTGTGGTTGTTTATAACTATTTTATCTGCTATTCTTTATGAATTGATTATGAATGATTCTGTTTATTAACCTAAACATTTTGAAAAAAAATACCTCGCAAAGTATCTACGCTTTTAACAATGAATTAGGCTCATATATTAAATAATAGATAATAATTATGAGGACAAGTTGGTAGCACTCAGTTTTTTGTATGATCTAGACATACTGAAAATTGGGTCGTTACAATTTGGTATCAGAGTAGTTTGTTCCCAGTAGAGTCTGGGGAGTGGACTGACTATGCTTTGTTGCATACTCTGCTTGTGTGTCTCATGCTGTTAGGGTATCTTTAAGATACATTTGGTATGAATGTCTTTGAGCGCTCATTTTGGAAATGTTCGTGCTTAACTTGAGATATTAAGACTGATCACCTTAATGCTGATTGTTTGGTACGGATAAGACCTCAATGATTACGAACAGGCATAGTTTAATCAAGTTTTGAACAAAGAATCAGTATGAGGCACAGCTATTTTTGTAGCTGTTATGATCTCCATGGCTATGGCTATGTGAGATTTGGATGCTGTAAGGAACAGGCATATCTCTTCGTTAGGATGGCTTGAAGGAAATAGACCGCTTGAAGATAGATTCTGTACGTGGCTAAAAATTTGCGGGCAAAATTTTCTTTTAGGAGGGTAGAATGTAACAACCTAGTTTTTGGGTACACAAGATCTTTTCTGAAGATACAGAGTTTTTTGGAAGATCAGTGATGAGCGGATATTTTATACGCTTTTTGGGGTTAATTTCAGATAGTTTTTAGTATGTTTTAGTTAGTTTTTAGTTTATTTTCATTAGTTTCTAGGAAAAATTCATATTTCTAGACTTTACTATGAGTTTGTGTGTTTTTCTGTAATTTCAGGTATTTTCTGGCTGAAATTGAGGGAGCTGAGCAAAAATCTGATTCAGGCTGAAAAAGGACTGCTGATGCTGTTGGATCCTGACCATTCTGCACTCGGAATGGAATTCCTGGAGCTACAAGAGTCCAATTGACGCGCTTCCAATTGCGTTGGAAAGTAGACATCCAGGTCTTTCCAGAAATATATTATAGTTCATACTTTTTTCAAGGATAGACGACGTAAACTGGCGTTCAACGCCAGTTCCATGTTGCAGTCTGGCGTCCAGCGCCAGAAACACATTACAAGTTGGAGTTCAACGCCAGAAACAGGTTACAGCCTGGCGTTGAACGCCTAAAATAGCCCAGGCACGTGAGAAGCTTTAGTCTTAGCCCCAGCACACACCAAGTGGGCCCCAGAAGTGGATTTCTGCACTATCTATCATAGTTTACTCATTTTCTGTAAACCTAGGTTACTAGTTTAGTATTTAAACAACTTTTAGAGATTTATTTTGTATCTCATGACATTTTAGATCTAAAATTTGTACCTTTTGGTAGCATGAGTCTCTAAACCCTATTGTTGGGGGTGAGGAGCTCTGCAGCGTCTCGATGAATTAATGCAAGTACTTATGTTTTCCATTCAAACATGCGTGTTCCTCTCTAAGATACTCATTCGCGCTTAACTATGGAGAGGGTGATGATCCGTGACACTCATCACCTTCCTCAATCCATGAACATGTGTCTGACAACCACCTCCGTTCTACATTAGAATGAATGATTATCTCTTAGATTTCTTAATCAGAATCTTCGTGGTATAAGCTAGATTGATGGCGGCATTCATGAGAATCCGGAAAGTCTAAACCTTGTCTGTGGTATTCCGAGTAGGATTCTGGGATTGGATGACTGTGACGGGCTTCAAACTCGCGAGTGTTGGGCATAGTGACCGACGCAAAAGGATAGTCAATCTTATTCCAGCATGATCGAGAACTTCCAGATGATTAGCCGTGCTGTGACAGAGCATTTGGACCATTTTCACTGAGAAGATGGGAAGTAGCCATTGACAACGGTGACACCTTACATAGAGCTTGCCATGGAAGGAACTTTGCACTTTTTCATGCATGAGGGAAGAGGAATACAAAAGAAAAGTTGAAATTCAGAAGACAAAGCATCTCCAAAACTCCAACATATTCTCTATTACTGCATAATAAGTATTTATTTCATGCTCTTTTATTCCTTGCAATCAAATTTGATAAGTGAATTGTTTTATTGTTTTTCTGACTAAGAGTTACAAGGTAACCATAGATTGCTTCAAGCCAACAATCTCCGTGGGATCGACCCTTACTCACGTAAGGTATTACTTGGACGACCCAGTGCACTTGCTGGTTAGTTGTGCGAATTTGTGAAGAATTGTGATTTCCAATTTCGTGCACCAAGTTTTTGGCGCCGTTGCCGGGGATTGTTCGAGTTTGAACAACTGACAGTTTATTTTGTTGCTTAGATTAGGAAGAATTTTTTCTTTTTTTTTTTAGTTTAGAGTCTTCTAATATTGTTTTTGGTTAAAATTTTCTTTTTAAAATCCTTTTTTTATTTTTCAAAAATTTTATTCGTAGTTATTAAAAATACTTTTTCAAAACAAGTGTTACATTTACTGCCCAATTGGCCAGAGCATTGGTCTGTGTTCTTGGTAATTGGGTACCTTCTTTTTAAAATTCTTTTTCAAAAATAATTTTTACATTAAATCTTGTGCCAAACTTTAAGTTTGGTGTTTTCTTGTTGATTTTTCTTTGGTTTTCGAAAATCTTATTTTAGTTTTCTAAAAATTTTAAGTTTGGTGTTCTTTCTTCATGTTCTTGTGTTCTTGTGAGTCTTCAAAGTGTTCTTGAGTTTTCTTTGTGTCTTGATCTTAAAATTTTTAAGTTTGGTGTTCCTTAGTGTTTTCCCTCCAAAATTTTCGAAAAAAAAGAGCATTAGATCTAAAAATTTTAAATCTTGTGCTATCTTATTGTTTTTCTCTCTCCTCTTTAAATTCAAAAATATCTTTTCTCTCTATTTTAAAGCAAATTTTCGAAATTTACTTTTAAAATTCAGATTTTTTATTTCAAAATTTAAAATTTTTTTCAAATCATATCTTTTTCAAAATTTCCTAACCATTTTTTTTCTCTCTCCATTTTTCGAAAATCTTCACCCATTTTTATTTATTTTATTTTATTTTATTCTATTTTCGAAATAAATAAATAATTAAATAAATAAAAATATTTCTTCTCTATTTTACATCATCTCCCTTTCTCTATCATGGATCTAAGTAGAAATGAACAGTCCAGAAGGACTCTGGGGTCATATGCTAACCCCACTACTGCTTCATATGGGATTAGTATTAGTATACCCTCCATTGGAGTCAGTAGCTTTGAGTTGAATCCTCAGCTCATTATCATGGTGCAGCAAAGTTGCCAGTATTCCGGTCTTCCACAGGAAGAACCTACAGAGTTTCTGGCACAGTTTTTACAAATTGCGGACATAGTACATGATAAGGAAGTAAATCAGGATGTCTACAAATTATTACTGTTCCCATTTACTGTAAAAGACCAAGCTAAGAGGTGGTTAAATAACCAACCTAAGGCTAGCATAAAGACATGGAAACAGCTGACAGAAAAATTCCTGAATCAATACTTTCCTCCAAAACGGATGACACAGCTAAGGCTGGACATCCAAGGATTTAAACAAGGAGATAATGAATCTCTTTATGATGCCTGGGAGAGATACAGAGAGATGCTAAGAAAATGCCCCTCTGAAATGTTTTCAGAGTGGGTTCAGTTAGACATCTTCTATTACGGGCTTACAGAAAGAGCTCAGATCTCTCTAGATTACTCAGCTGGTGGATCTATCCACATGAGAAAGACAATTGACGAAGCTCAAAAGCTCATTGATACAGTTGCCAGAAATCAGCATCTGTACCTAAGCAGTGACCCTTCCATGAAAGAAGAGGCTAAAACAGTAACTGCTGAACTCAGTCCTGTAGAACAAGCTGTTGAATTCAATCAGCAATTGGATTTTCTGACAAAGCAGTTAGCCGAATTCAAGGATAAACTACAAGAGACAAGGATGGCTAATATAAATATGGAAGTACAATTAAAGCAAACAAAGCAGCAGCTGTCAAAGCAAATAACAGAAGAATGCCAAGCAGTTCAATTAAGAAGTGGGAAAACATTAAATACCCCACCTCAAGGTAGCAGGAAGCCAAGAAATGAGCAAACTATCCAAAATCCATCTTAGGACAGTAAGAGCCCAGAGAGAAATAATTCTGGCGCTAAAACGCCAGAGATTGGGTGGAAGGCTGGCGCTGAACGCCCAGGCCATGCTCAGGACTGGCGTTCAAAGCTTTCCTGAAAAGCTTAAAGATCCCGGAAGCTTTCTAATACCATGCATATTAGAGGGTAATTGCACCAAGACAGCCCTATGTGATCTTGGGGCAAGCATCAACCTAATACCTGCATCCACCATCAGAAAGCTTGGTTTAACTGAAGAAGTTAAACCAACCCGGATATGTCTCCAACTTGCTGATGGCTCCATTAAATACCCATCACGCATGATTGAGGACATGATTGTCAGGGTTGGGCCATTGGCCTTCCCCACTGTCTTTGTTGTGCTGGAAATAGAGGAGCACAAGAGTGCTACTCTTATTCTAGGAAGACCTTTCCTAGCAACTGGACGAACTCTCATTGACGTCCAACAGGGGAAAATAACCCTGAGAGTCAATGAGGATGAGTTTAAGTTGAATGCTGTCAATGCCATGCAACATTCAGACACACCAAAAGACTGCATGAAAGTTGATCTCGTTGACTCTCTGGTGGAGGAGCTCAACATGGCTGAGAGTCTCGAATCAGAGCTGGAAAACATCTTTAAAGATGTTCCGCCTGACCTAGAGGATTCAGAGGAATTGAAAGAGCCTCTGAAATTTCCTCAGGGAGAGGAAAAACCTCCTAAACCCGAGCTCAAACCATTACCACCATCCCTAAAATATGCATTTCTGGGAGAAGGTGATACTTTTCCAGTGATCATAAGCTCTGCTTTAAATCCACAGGAAGAGGAAGCACTAATTCAAGTGCTAAGGACACACAAGACAGCTCTTGGGTGGTCCATAAGTGACCTTAAGGGCATAAGCCCAGCTAGACACATGCACAAGATCTTATTGGAGGACAATGCTAAGCCAGTGGTTCAACCACAGAGGCGGCTAAATCCAGCCATGAAGGAAGTGGTGCAGAAAGAGGTCACTAAATTACTAGAGGCTGGGATTATTTATCCTATTTCAGATAGCCCCTGGGTGAGTCCTGTTCAAGTTGTCCCTAAAAAGGGAGGCATGACAGTGGTTCATAATGAAAAAATGAATTGGTTCCTACAAGAACATTTACAGGGTGGCGCATGTGTATTGATTACAGAAGGCTCAATACAGCCACTAGAAAGGATCATTTTCCTTTACCATTCATAGACCAGATGCTAGAAAGACTAGCAGGTCATAATTATTACTGCTTTTTTGATGGCTATTCAGGCTACAACCAAATTGCAGTAGATCCCCAGGATCAAGAGAAAACAGCATTCACATGTCCATCTGG
>NC_029793.2:94104135-94105578 GCF_000816755.2 Arachis ipaensis
GAGAACCAACAGATGATTAGCCGTGCTGTGACAGAGCATTTGGACCATTTTCACTGAGAGGACGGGAAGTAGCCATTGACAACGGTGACACCTTACATACAGCTTGCCATGGAAGGAGCCTTGCGTGTGTGAAGAGGAGTACAAGAGAAAAACTGAAATAAAGAAGACAAAGCATCTCCAAAATCCCAGCATATTCTCCATTATTGAGTAACAAGTATTTGTTTCATGCCCTTTAATTCCTTGCAATCAAATTTGATAAGTGAATTGTTTTATTGTTTACCTGACTAAGAGTTACAAGGTAACCATAGATTGCTTCAAGCCAACAATCTCCGTGGGATCAACCCTTACTCACGTAAGGTATTACTTGGACGACCCAGTGCACTTGCTGGTTAGTGGTACGAGTTGTAAAAAGTGTGATTTACAATTCGTGCACCATCCATCTGGAGTATTTGCTTACAGAAGGATGCCTTTTGGGCTGTGTAATACGCCTGCAACCTTTCAGAGATGCATGCTCTCTATTTTCTCTGATATGGTGGAAAAATTGCTGGAAGTCTTCATGGATGACTTCTCAGTATATGGAGACTCATTCAGCTCCTGTCTTGATCACCTGACACTGGTTTTGAAAAGATGCCAAGAGACCAACCTGGTTTTAAACTGGGAAAAATGTCACTTTATGGTGACTGAAGGGATTGTCCTTGGGCATAAAATTTCAAACAAGGGAATAGAGGTGGATCAAGCTAAAATAGAGGTAATTAAAAAATTACCACCACCTGCCAATGTTAAGGCAATCAGAAGATTTCTGGGGCATGCAGGATTCTATAGGAGGTTTATAAAGGATTTTTCAAAAATTGTAAAACCTCTAAGCAACCTGCTAGCTCTTGACACGCCATTTGTGTTTGACACAGAGTGTCTGCAGGCATTTGAAACTCTGAAAGCTAAGCTGGTCACAGCACCAGTTATCTCTGCACCAGACTGGACATTACCGTTCGAATTAATGTGTGATGCTAGTGATCACGCCATTGGTGCAGTACTGGGGCAGAGGCATGACAAGCTTCTGCATGTCATTTATTATGCTAGCCGTGTTTTGAATGATGCCCAGAAAAATTACACAACCACAGAAAAAGAATTGCTTGCAGTGGTTTATGCCATTGACAAGTTTAGATCATACTTAGTAGGATCAAAAGTGATTGTGTACACAGATCATGCTGCTCTTAAATATCTACTCACAAAGCAGGATTCAAAACCCAGACTCATAAGATGGGTGTTACTTCTGCAAGAGTTTGATATAGAAATAAGAGACAGAAAAGGGACAGAAAACCAAGTGGCTGACCATCTGTCCCGGATAGAACCAGTGGAAGGGGCGTCCTCCCCCTCTATTGAAATCTCTGAAACCTTTCCGGATGAGCATTTGTTCACCATTCAGGAATTACCATGGTTTGCAGA
>NC_029793.2:94107037-94111064 GCF_000816755.2 Arachis ipaensis
TATTCTAGGAAACACGAAGAAGGAATCCGTGTGTGGATGCCTAATACGGCAGACGTGTAGAAAATTTCTCTATCCCAAGTAGGGTGTTCATCATGAAACGTAGTCATTAATTAAAAAAGAAAACAACGGACGACATGAGGAACCCTTACTTGGAACATCGAAACATCAAACGTTACAGACGTTTGGTACCATTAAGGACTTACCGCTTGTTTACGAGTAGGCCTTTTCAAAGTCTCTAGAGTTATCTCCCCCTCCTGCGGGGAAGGTGACCAAGATAGGCCCTGTCTACCAGTCGGTGAACCAAGAGACAGGGAAAAGACAGAGAATAAAGATATAGTTTGAGAACGTCTTCGTTGTGGGTAGAATACTCAGACCCAAAACTTAGGACGAAACACTCATCTATAAATTCTCGTCGTACTAGACACATGTGTTAGTGAAAACTAGGATGATTCATACTAGATTTGAACAGTTACCGTATTTGGTGACGTTCGTTAAGAAAAAGACACCAACACATTAAAAAGACCCGTAGTAAGTTTTGTGCCGATCGTATTATTTACTGTACGTCTTCGAACAGTACGGAGACGGGGTCATGACGTGGTTACCGCACTAGTGATCGTAGTGTGTAATTAAGCTTGCCATTACAGGTCAGACCACGTCTCTATTGACCACGACACTGGTCGAATCGAAAGTCTCAAAGTTTACGGACGTCTGTGAGACACAGTTTGTGTTTACCGCACAGTTCTCGATCGTCCAACGAATCTCCAAAATGTTAAAAACTTTTTAGGAAATATTTGGAGGATATCTTAGGACGTACGGGGTCTTTAGAAGACTAACGGAATTGTAACCGTCCACCACCATTAAAAAATTAATGGAGATAAAATCGAACTAGGTGGAGATAAGGGAACAAACTTTAAAATACGGGTTCCTGTTAGGGAAGTCAGTGGTATTTCACTGTAAAAAGGGTCAAATTTTGGTCCAACCAGAGAACCGTAGAAAAGTTTTGGTCACAGTCCACTAGTTCTGTCCTCGACTTACTCAGAGGTATATGACTCTTCAGTAGGTACTTCTGAAGGTCGTTAAAAAGGTGGTATAGTCTCTTTTATCTCTCGTACGTAGAGACTTTCCAACGTCCGCATAATGTGTCGGGTTTTCCGTAGGAAGACATTCGTTTATGAGGGCATTGCCATGGGTCACAATATGGAGGTCATTTCGGAGGTGAGCGAACAGCCACCAAGGTCCTCCAATGTGGTTTCTACTAGCCTACACTTTACAGAGATTCCCGAGAGTTTGTACGTAACTGTGACAGTTGCCAGAGAGCTGGTAATTTGCCTCACAGTTACGCCATGTCTCAACAAGGAATCTTGGAGATTGAGTTGTTTGACGTATGGGGTATTGATTTCATGGGGCTTTTCCCACCATCATACTCAAACACTTATATTCTGGTGGCAGTTGACTATGTATCAAAATGGGTTGAGGCCATTGCCACACCCACCAATGATACTAAAACAGTGCTGAAGTTCCTCCAGAAATATATATTCAGCAGGTTTGGTGTCCCTAGGGTACTAATCAGTGATGGGGGCACTCACTTCTGCAACAAACAGCTTTACTCTGCCATGGTCCAGTATGGGATTCGCCACAAAGTGGCGACTCCATATCATCCACAGACAAATGGGCAAGCTTCTAACAGAGAACTAAAAAGAATCCTGGAACGGACTGTAAGTACCCGTAGAAAGGATTGGGCACGAAGCTTGGATGATGCTCTATGGGCTTACAGAACAGCATTCAAGACTCCTATAGGGACCTCTCCGTACCAACTTGTGTATGGTAAGGCTTGTCACCTACCCGTGGAACTGGAACATAAAATCTATCTCTGTACCAAATCTATCTCTTTTCATTCAAAAATCTTTTCAACTAATCAATATCTTTTTCAAATCTCCATATTATCTTTTTCAAAAAAATCCAAATTTATCTTTTTCAAATATCTTTCATATCTTTTCAATTTTAAATTATATCTTTTCTTATCATACTTATCTCTTTTTAAATCATATCTTCTATCTTATCTTTCTCCCTATTTTCGAAAACCCACCCCCCTCCCTTTTAAAAACACATTCGGCCTCCTTCCTCTCATCCACCATTCAACACTAGCTCTCCTTCTATCCCTCTCCTTTCTTTTCTTTTGCTTGAGGACAAGCAATCCTCTAAGTTTGGTGTATTTATCCGTGATCACTAAACCATACCCACTAAGATCATGGCTCCTAAAGCAAAACAACCCACTCCAAGAGGCAAGAAAGAGAGTGTTCCAAAACCACTTTGGAATCAAGGGAGGTTCTTAACCAAAGAACATTCAGACCATTACTACAAAATAATGGGTCTAAGATCTGTGATCCCGGAAGTCAAGTTCGATCTGAAAGAAGATGAATATCCAGAGATCCAAGAGCAGATTCGAAACAGGAACTGGGAAGTCCTAGCTAATCCTGAAACGAAAGTGGGAAGGAATATGGTTCAAGAATTCTATGCTAATTTGTGGCAAACAGACAGGCAGAGAATATCTGGAGCTGCCCTTTATGACTATAGGACTGTGGTCAGAGGAAAGATTGTTCACATCCACCCTGACCAAATCAGGGAGATCTTTAAGCTACCTCAGCTGAAAGATGGCCCAGACTCCTTCAATAGGAGAATGATGAGAACAAACAAGGGCCTTGATAAGATTCTAGAGGATATATGCATCCCTGGAGCCAGGTGGACCACCAGCACGAAGGGTGCCCCAAATTAACTAAAGAGAGAAGATCTCAAACCAGTCGCCAGAGGATGTCTGGACTTCATTGGGCGTTCTATATTGCCCACCAGCAACCGTTCTGAAGTCAATATTAGAAGAGCAGTGATGATCCATTGCATTATGTTGGGAAAAGAAGTTGAAGTTCATCAACTGATCCCATCTGAATTCTACATACTTGCCAACAAGAACTCCAAGGATGCTAGATTGGCTTATCCAAGCCTAATCTCTATGCTCTGCAAAGATGCTGGAGTAAAGATGGGAATAACAGAGTATATCTCAGTGGAGCAACCAATCACTAAAATCACAATGGAAAAATAACAAATGCAGGATGACCCTATCAAGAGAAGGGTGCAAGAATTCCTACCAGAACTCCCTCAATTTGAATACTGGGAGCATCTTGAGGCATCTGTCACTAAGTTGCAAGAAACCATGGACCAAATGAAGGAAGAACAGCAAAATCAAAACAGCATGCTTTGCAAACTGCTCAGAGAACAAGAAGTGCAAGGGCATGAATTAAGAGAACTAAAGCGTCAGAAACTATCTCTTGAAGGGCCAAGCACCCCACAGACTAAAGAGGCATCCGCTTCCCAAAGTCAAGGTTGTTGAGTTCTGATCTTAACCTTAACCCTGTGATAACTTTTTTTTTTATTATTATTTGAGTTTTACCTTAGGAGTCATATAGTAGTAATTAGTATCTATATCTTGATTTTATCTCCAATTAAGCTATAATTTATTTTTTTCATCATCATTAAACATGAATAAAATAGAAGATTTTCTTTAGAACAAGGAGGCAATAATTTTTGAGTTTTTAATAAAACAAATTCTAATTGTTTACATGTGGTGGCAACACTTTTTGTCTTCTGAATGAATGCTTGAACAGTGCATATGTCTTTTGAATTTGATGTTTAAGACTGTTAAATATGTTGGCTCTTGAAAGAATGATGAACATGAGACATGTTATTGATACTTTGAAAAATCATAAAAATGATTCTTGAAGCAAGAAAAAGCAGTGAATACAAAAGCTTGCAGAAAAAAAAATTTATAGAGAAAGAAAAAAAAGAAAAAGCAAGCCAAAAAAGCCAAAGCTCTTAAAACCAAAAGGCAAGAGCAAAAAGCCAATAGCCCTTAAAACCAAAAGGCAAGGGTAAATAAAAAGGATCCCAAGGCTTTGAGCATCAGTGGATAGGAGGGCCTAAAGGAATAAAATCCTGGTCTAAGCGGCTAAACCAAGCTGTCCCTAACCATGTGCTT
>NC_029793.2:94111189-94112499 GCF_000816755.2 Arachis ipaensis
ATCATCATACTGAAATAGGAGAATCAATAACACTATCTGAATTCTAAGTTCCTATAGATGCCAATCACTCTGAGCTTCAATGGATAAAGTGAGATGTCAAAACTGTTCGGAAGCAAAAAAGCTACTAGTCCCGCTCATCTAATTAGAATCTGAGCTTCACTCAAAAAACTCTGAGATATTATTGTTTCTTGACTCATTTGTATTCTATTTTATTTATCTAGTTGCTTGAGGACAAGCAACAGTTTAAGTTTGGTGTTGTGATGAGCGGATATTTTATACGCTTTTTGGGGTTAATTTCAGATAGTTTTTAGTATGTTTTAGTTAGTTTTTAGTTTATTTTCATTAGTTTCTAGGCAAAATTCATATTTCTGGACTTTACTATGAGTTTCTGTGTTTTTTTGTAATTTCAGGTATTTTCTGGCTGAAATTGAGGGAGCTAAGCAAAAATCTGATTCAGGCTGAAAAAGGACTGCTGATGCTGTTGGATCCTGACCTCTCTGCACTCAGAATGGAATTTCTGGAGCTACAATAGTCCAATTGACGCGCTTCTAATTGCGTTGGAAAGTATACATCCAGGGCTTTCTCGCAATATATAATAGTTTATACTTTGCTCAAGGATAGACGACGTAAACTGGCGTTCAACGCCAGTTCCATGTTGCAGTCTGGCGTCCAGTGCCAGAAACACATTACAAGTTGGAGTTCAACGCCAGAAACAGGTTACAGCCTGGCGTTGAATGCCCAAAACAGCCCAGGCACCTGAGAAGCTTTAGTCTCAGCCCCAGCACACACCAAGTGGGCCCCAGAAGTGGATTTCTGCACTATCTATCATAGTTTACTCATTTTCTGTAAACCTAGGTTACTAGTTTAGTATTTAAACAACTTTTAGAGATTTATTTTGTATCTCATGACATTTTAGATCTAAAATTTGTACCTTTTGGCAGCATGAGTCTCTAAACCCCATTGTTGGGGGTGAGGAGCTCTGCAGCGTCTCGATGAATTAATGCAAGTACTTATGTTTTCCATTCAAACATGCGTGTTCCTCTCTAAGATACTCATTCGCGCTTAACTATGGAGAGGGTGATGATCCGTGACACTCATCACCTTCCTCAATCCATGAACATGTGTCTGACAACCACCTCCGTTCTACATTAGAATGAATGATTATCGCTTAGATTTCTTAATCAGAATCTTCGTGGTATAAGCTAGATTGATGGCGGCATTCATGAGAATCTGGAAAGTCTAAACCTTGTCTGTGGTATTCTGAGTAGGATTCTGGGATTGGATGACTGTGACGGGCTTCAAACTCGCGA
>NC_029793.2:94112649-94136606 GCF_000816755.2 Arachis ipaensis
CAGATGATTAGCCGTGCTGTGACAGAGCATTTGGACCATTTTCACTGAGAAGATGGGAAGTAGCCATTGACAACGGTGACACCTTACATAGAGCTTGCCATGGAAGGAACTTTGCACTTTTTCATGCATGAGGGAAGAGGAATACAAGAGAAAAGCTGAAATTCAGAAGACAAAGCATCTCCAAAACTCCAACATATTCTCCATTACTGCATAATAAGTATTTATTTCATGCTCTTTTATTCCTTGCAATCAAATTTGATAAGTGAATTGTTTTATTATTTTCCTGACTAAGAGTTACAAGGTAACCATAGATTGCTTCAAGCCAGCAATCTCCGTGGGATCGACCCTTACTCACGTAAGGTATTACTTGGACGACCCAGTGCACTTGCTGGTTAGTTGTGCGAATTTGTGAAGAATTGTGATTTCCAATTTCGTGCACCAATCATTGAAGGGAACATCTCTGCTATATCATCAAGCACCTCAATCTATATCATCATTATATCATCACTAAGCAAGAACTTCTTTTGAGATAAGGTTGATGACACAGTCGTGAAGATCCTAGTTTTGAGCCGTATCAGTTAGGAGTTTTTTATTCTGGTTTCTGTAGTTAGTCTCAGTTTGATGAGCCGGACATGATTCATGAGAGAAGAGAAATACTAATTGACAGGCGGAAAATTGCCGATTAAGAATTTATAGTGAAAACAGGGTTGCAAGTACAGTTCTTAACCGACAAAAATTCCACTTATCAATTTAAAAAGAATTGTCAAAATTTAAGAATAAAATACTGGGAGTAGAATTCCCAGGTCGTCTCCCAACGAGTTGACAAAAGACTGCAATTTATTGGTCAGGAATTTTCTGATAAATTTTAGAGTTGGAGAACAGAAAAATAAAATGATTATTAATTAAAGCAATAAAAATTAACAAGAGGCTTTATATATTTGAAATAGAAAGCCTTAACTGGGAGAAGATTAATCGGAATTTCTATCCTTGTTGAAATTTCTCTAGTATAATAGTAAGAGGTTGTTATTCTACTTAGTTATCCTTTACTTAATAAAGGAAGGTCAAGTAACTAACCAACTCTAATTCACAAGTCCTAATCCTCTCCTAAGGAAGGATTAGAGTAAGTGACTAGAGAGTCAGCCAACAACGTCCAATTACAAATTAACACTTGAGTATTCCAACTCAAGGGTCTCCTATTAATCAACTCCCAAGTCAAGTTGGGAGTCTACTCCATTGACATGGATGCCATTTTCATAAACGTGTAAAGGGGATAGATGGAAGACATGGTAATTCAATTAAAGTAATAAAAGAAAATTAATTAAAGGTAAAAATAATCCTTTGCATTAATAAGTACCAAAATCGAAGATATCCATATGTAACTCTGAACAAACTGAATGGAAAGTAAAAGAGTAAGAAAATAAGAAAGCAAACTGTAATGATAGAGACTTCAGACAAAGGTAATAACTCTTCTCAATATCCAATCTAAAAACATAAACTAGAAATCTATGAATATGAAGAACCCTAAAGGAAGTGGTAGTTTTTCTCTCCAAGATTCAAAACTAAAAATAAAAATTGTGTGAATGTGAATGTCCCTTGAGTCTTTGCTTGTCCCCTAGCTCTAGTCTGTGTTTCTGGGCCGAAAACTGGGTCTAAAACCAGCCCAAAATCGCCCCCAGCATTTTCTGTAATTTCTGCACGTGGCGCACATCACGCGTACGCGTAAGTCACGCGTACGCGTCGATGGTCTTCTGTGCGTGGCACGCGTACGCGTCAGTCACGCGTACACGTCGCTGTTCAACTTCGCTTGTCACGCGTATGCGTCAGTTACGCATACGCATCGCTGTGAAAAACTCCAAGTCACGCGCACTCGTGAGCCATGCGTGTGCGTCGATCCTCGCTGGCCATCACCTTTGTTTCTTGTGTTCCTTTCATTTTTTTGCAAGCTTCCTCTCCATTCTTTAAGCTATTCCTGCGCTATATAGCCTGAAAACACTTAACAAACAGATCACGGCATCGAATGGTATAAAAAGACATAAAAATTTGACAATTTAAAGGCTTAGGAAGCAAGTTTTCAATCATAGAACAAAATTTGGAAGGATTTGTAAAACCATGCAATTTATATGAATAAGTTTGCAAGGAACTGATGAAAACCACTCAATTTAGCACAAGATAAACCATAAAATAGAGGTTTATCAGTAATATAATATTATTATTATTATATTAATATTATATATGCTTGAATAATATTATAATATTACCTAGTCTGCTTTAGTTAAAAACAAGAGATCGGTTTAATCGGGTTCACAGTCTACTGGTGCAGGTTAACACCAGCACTCTCTGATGACTTTACCAATGCTAATGCCTTATCATATATCTTCTATTCTCATGTTAATCATTCATGTTACTAGTATCATTTATACTAGTATCTCAGAAAAGAATTTTTAGATGTGTTTTTACGTGTGTTCTAATACATCTAGTTTTAGTAGTTATATACCGGAGATATTTTAATATTATTTTAAACCATCTCCAAACCAACCAATCACAGCCCTCCTCTACCACCCCATGACCCCCAAGTCTGGCTCATTTGCTCCTTGTGGTCGAAAATAGCAAGAGAGGAAAAGAGAGAAAAGTTCTTTGTTCCTAATCTTCAAAGCTTGATTTCTTCTGAACTAAAACTCAAATCAAAATTCTAATCCGAACAAAATGATCATCTCTTATTTCTCTACATAACCACGTAGAATATCAAGACTGGAAATAAGGTGAGATGGTTGTTCCCTTCCCCCTTTGAATTCAATTTTCAAGAACACATGCATAAACATGTGTTTTCTTGATGTTCTTCCATAGATCTCTTACTTAGATTGACTTGTGGGCCAAAGATCTTCAATTTCCAGCAAGTTTAAGGTGAGGAATCCCTTCTCATCATGTTGTTTAAGTTTCGGTCAGTTGAGGTTTTATGGATACAAAGTTGTTCTTGATGTGTTTTAGGAGGAAAAAGTGCTTAAAGAACACCTTGAAGCATTATCGACAATAGGAGCAGCAAAATCAAGGTAGCGTTTGGTGAAACTAATATTGATTAGTTGTGTTTGATTTGTGTGATTGTGATACGGTTTGGTTATGCTTGAAATTGATTGCTTATATGAGTTATTCTTGGTGAAAGTTTTTGAAATTTCGATAAAATTTGATGATATTCAAGCTATGAAACATGTTCATGAGTGCAGCTGGAAAAATGAACCGTAGGACTCAAATTGGGGTTGATTTTGTGTTGAAATTAAGTAGAAAAGATGGGGCTTTAGTGGCTACCAATTTATTATGAATTTTGGTAATAATCGGTTACTGAAAAGATTGAAAAACGGGTGAAAACAGAGAAAGAATCCGCAGAAAGTTGTGTTTTGAGGGTTGTGAAACGCATTAAACAGTAAATTCAGAGAGTAAGAAATCAAACAGTAAAAGTGAGGTAAGATTTATAGGAGAAAGCAGTTAAGGTTTCAGAGTTGTTTATTCATCCGGATTAAGTTTTCTTACCATCTATTTTAATCATGCAAGATTCATTTCATAGCAAACTGTAATTGACTAAACCCTAATGTCTTAGTGATTTAGTCTCCTTTAACCCAAATCAACTGCCAATGTCTTGGTCACTTAATGTAGATTAGAGGGTTAAGTTCGATTCTATTTTATGTCACGTATCCTTATTAGTTCAAGTAATTAGCAATTTAGGAGGAATTTGCTTTCAAGCTATTGTTCAAGTGAGATAACTCTATCGAGAATCACAAGAACACATATAGAATAAGGTAATACTATTGTTCTACTCAGATTCATAAGATGAAGAATGAAACCAATCCTTGTAATTGAATCAATACATTAATTAAAATAGAAAAGCAATAGTCTTAATCTATAGAAATAAACAGAGCTCCTAACCTTAACCAAGGAGGTATAATGGCTCATGACTAACAGAGAAAACCAGAGTTTTCAAAAGTGAAACGTGCGGAAGAGGGAAGATCCGCCTAAAGGGTGAATCTTTTTCCTTTTATATCTAACCTAATTTGATTTGAAACTAAAGTAAAATATAAATTCTAAACCTAAAAGATTTTTTTTGTAAATAAAAATAACCAAAAAGAGATAAAATACAATAATTAAAAGTAAAATCTAGCTAAAAATTCTCCTTTGGGTGAGGTTGACCCACACTTCTAGCTTTCAGCGCCAAAATTGGCAGTGAGTTCCGTTTTCCTGGGCGCTAAACACCAGGCTCAGCGTTTAGCACCCTTTGAGGCCATGATTCTAGAAGAAAAGTATAAACTATTATATATCGTTGGAAAGCTCTAAAAGTTGTCTTTCCAACGCCGCTAGAACCGCAGAAATTGGACCTCTATAGCTCAATTTATGCTCGTTGGAGTGCAAAGAGGTCAGGGTTGACAGTATCCACTTTCTTCCTTTTTTGCACAAAATTCTGCCAAATTGATCCAAATTTCACCTGAGATAATTAAAACACAAAACACACTCAAAGTAGCATCCAAGGAGGATTTTAACACTAAAGTATACTTAAACGCACTAAATTCTAACTTAAAATAAATAGAAAATAGGTATAAGATGCTCACACATCAATGGACATCTTGGTAGCTGAGAAAATACTGTGCTGAAGGAAGGAGATAGTCATCAGACACACCCATGATGTTGGTGCTCGCCGGTCCAAATGCAGGAAACTCAAAGAAGATCACATTGGTTTCCATCTGCTGATCGGGGAAAAATAAGGGGGTGAGAACCTAAGGTTCCTAGCAGGGTACTACATGAAAAACCTAAGGGGTTCCGCAGCCTAAGTCTAAGAGTTTGTGCAGTTGTATTGGTAAGTCCCGCAAACAAGTACCAAAATAAGTATATAGTAGAATAGTGAACAAGCATGGAATACATCAAACATAGATAAATCAGAATCACAGAGAAATGCAGCAACCATGTATGATGCATGCCTAGTGTAACACCCCAATTAACCCAAGCCTTACCTCTAGCCGTAAAGCAAGGGTTAACCAAAGGTTACGATAATTCTAAGGATTATACATATTTATATAGAAAGAATAATATAATCTAGAAGCCTGATGAAGGAATAAAGCTCAAAGTTAGGGTATGAAAAGCGCAAAACGCATAAACGGAGCAACTAACTTAAAGCACAAGGAATAGATACAATTTATATCAAAATATCATAGTATAATATCATAAGGATCTAGCCACGACTCGCGGAGTTTAAGCCGGCTAGCCATATACAGACCACACATAAAACCGGATAGTAAAAACAGCTTATACAATTTTGTTCTCTCAATACATGCTTCTAGACTAAACAAAATACAAAAGTGAGAGATGCATAGAAAAATAAATCAAGAGACTCAAAAGGTATCTGGATCCTCCACTTTTGTCACCATCTAGACAACTCACCGAGGTGGGTTGCAACCTGCATCTAAAAAATAACAACGTACTTAGTATGGTAACAGTGCCCAATGATGTAAGATGTAAAGCTCTGGGTCGCCGAAGGCAATCCTAGAACTTCACATCACATACAGATATTCAAGCTTAGAACAAAATAAATAAATATAACGAACTTAAACCATAAACCGAGTTATCTAAACTTAGGGGAATTCTAGCTAATAGTAATCACCGCTGTCCCACAGCCTTCACCAACCTATCCTCCATGCGATCCCATCGCCACCGCCTACCTAACCTCCTTAGTATTAGACAATCACAGATAATGCAATCAAGTAAAACACAGATAATAATATTCATATACAACAAGTAGTTCAAGAAGCAAGTCGACATGTTATACAATTAGGAAAACTCAAGTAAACAAAGCAAGCAAGCATATAGAAGATGCACATGATGAATGTCTGCCCTATTGGCTGTGATATAACATGTCGGTCCAAACCCGACAGAAAATCCGGTCAATAACTCCCGGATTAGTCTCTCTATTGCACATAAGGAGGAAAATTCCGAGGGATGAGTGCCCTACCATCTTCTCCTTTCAGAGGAAAATATTCCGAGGGAGCGTGCCCTACCACCTTCCTCTGGTTGCCATATGATTCCGTGGGTTAGTGCCCTACCACCTTGCAATCAGAGAGAAGTCGCATTTTCAGGAGGAATAGTTCCGAGGGATAAGTGCCCTACCACATTCTCCTTTAGAGGGAAATATTCCAAGGGAGCGTGCCCTACCCCCTTCCTCTGGTTGCGAGAAATATGAGTGAGAAGCCCAGCTTCAACTCTCACATCCGAACGTAGTCGGGATACTGCCACAACCCCTACGACGGATAACAATGCATATCGTAATTTCATATTCAATCTTAGAGGCCACTCCTCTTAACACTTCCACTCATACTCATCATAACCATCATCAAGTCATAAGTTCCCTTCCAAACTCTTAGTTCATCAGTCTCTCAAATTCGTTATCAGTAATCACCATATTCACCACTCTTCCTTCTCTCTCAACCAACTCCTCCTCACTACACCAGAAACCTAAACTTCCGTTTGCTAACTTTTAAAAGTAATACCCTAATTAAACCTCCTAGGACCTTTCCCATGTTCCAACATCCAAAATTGAGCCCAAGAGTCTTAAAATGGTGTTATAGAAGCTTACAACCTTGTTGGGAAGGTAGAATAGTTGAAAAACAACTAAAATTTGAGAAACAGGGCGTGTGCGGCCGCACAAGGGTGTGTGCGTGCGCACGCCCAAGAGATTGTGTGTGTACGAACAGGTGGCAAAATTTACAGAATCTGTTCACTCGCACAACCTGTGCCAGCGCCCCTAACAGACTGGCCTTCCCAACGTGTGCGTCTGCACTAGTTGAAATTCTTCCTTAGATATGTGCGCACACAAGCTGTGCTAGCGCAGCACACAGAACGCATTTCCCTGCATGTGCGTGCGCACAGGTGTGTGCGTCCGCACAGGTCAAAATTTTCGTAGGGTGTGTGATGAACGGATTTTTGCTAGTAAAGAATTCACAATAAATTCTCGTTGCTAGTATAGTTTCTAAACTAACAAAGAATCCTTTCATACAAAAATTTTGGTTGTCACTAAAACAAACCCAATAAAATTAAACCGAAGTATTTAAACCTTGGGTCGTCTCTCAAGGAATTGCAGGGAAGTGTTCTTGTTATTGGTTATGAGTTTTCTGAGAAATTTTAAGAGTTGGAGAACAGAAAAATAAATGATTGTAAATTAAAGAAATGAAAATTAACAAGAGAATTTATATAATTAAAATAAAAAGCCTTGGCTAGGAGAAGATTAATTGGAAGTTCTATCCTTGTTGGATTTCTCAAGATTAATAGTAATAGATTGTTGTTTCTACTTAGTTAACCCTTACTGAATAAAGGAAAGTCATGTAGGGAGCCAACTTCTATTCACAAGTCCTAATCCTCTCCCTTGGGAAGGATTAGCGTTAGTGGCCAGAGAGCTAGCCAACAACTTCCAATCAAAATTAACTCTTGAGTCTTCCAACTCAAGGGTCTCCTATTAAATATTAATCAACTCCAAAGCCAAGTTGGAAGCCTACTTCATTGACATGGATGCCAATTTCGCATACATGTAAAGGGAATAGAGAGAAGACATGATAATTGGACTCAATTGAAAATAATCAAGAAATAATGAAATTAAATAGAAAATTATCTTTACATTAATTAATTCCAAAATCGAAGGTATCCATATAACTCTAAACAAAGTAAATGGGGAATAAAAAGAGTAAAGGAATAGGAAACAAACTATAATAATAAAGACTTCAACGGAGGTAGTAACTCTTTTCAATATCCAACTCAAAAGCATAAAACTAGAAATCCTAAAACCTAGAGAGAGGAGAGAGTCTCTCTCTCTAGAAAACTACATCTAAAACCTAAATTGTGAATAATGAGAAGTTTCCCCTCATTCCTCCACTTTGCAGCTTCTAATCTGTGTTTTCTGGGCCGAGAACTAGGTCAAAAATAGCCCAGAAATCGCTGGGGCGAATTCTAATACGCTGAAATTTTGCAAATGCATGCGTGCGCATTATGCACGCGTGCATGCCACTTATCTCCAGGGTAACCATGGCAAATTATATATCATTTCAAAGTCTCAGATGTTAGCTTTCCAACGCAACTAGAACCGCCTCATTTGGACCTGTGTGTCTCAAGTTATGGTCAGTTAAATACCAAGAAGTCAAGCTGGACAGCCTAGCAATTCCTTCAATTTCTTATATTCCTTCCACTTTTGCATGCTTCCTTTCCATCCTCTAAGTCATTCCTGCCCTATAAACCCTGAAAACACTTAACAAACATATCACGGCATCGAATGGTAATAAGAGAGGATTAAACATAGCAAATTTAAGGCCAAAGAAGCATGTTTTCAATCATAGCACAAAATTAGGAAGGAAAATATAAAACATGCGAATTCTATAAATAAGTGTGAGAATAGTGGATAAAATCCACTCAATTTAGGATAAAATGTACCACGAAATAGTGTTGCATCAAATCTCCCCACACTTAAACATTAGCATGTCCTCATGCTAAGCTCAAGAGAAGCTATAAAGGAGTGAAGAGGAATGGTGAAACTTATGAAATGCAACCTATCTATATGAATACAACTAAATGCAAAGATGTTTCTGTCTACTTGGTCAAAAGTAAATAAGTTCTTCAAGACAAAAATAAATCAGATTTCACTAGTTCAAACCATAGAATAAAAGACAAGTAAACTTGTAAGAAGATAGCTCATGAAAGCAGGGAACATAGAATCAAGCATTGAACCCTCACTGCTAGTGTATATGCACTCTAATCTCTCAAGTGTCTAGGGTTAATTCACTCTACTCTTCTCTAGTCATGCTTTCTTAAACTTTGTTCTTCATCTAACCAATCAACAAATATTTAGTATACCAATGCAAACATCATGAGGTCTTTTCAAGGTTGTAATGGGGCTAAGGTAAGGGTGAGGATATATGTATGGCCAAGTGAGCTATAATATGAATCTTTGACTAACCTAAGTTCTCACCTAACACGCAGACACTCTCTGTAACTCTAAAATCATGCCTAGCTACCCATAATTCCCACTTTTGCATCACATACTTATGTACCAGATTTTTCTTAATTTCACCACATATGCATTGATGTTTTATTAAACTTAGCATTAGGGTAATTTTGTCCCCTTATTTATCTATTCACTTATATTGTAATTTATATATATATATATATATATATAAATTGAATCATAAAAGCAAACATAACATATCAATGCACATGAGTTTTTTTCTGGTCTCACATGAGTATGCACCCAAATTCCCAATACTTTTGTCAATAAAATACAGCACACTTTCATCAACCCAAGTTCCCACAGTTCCCCATACTTAATTAATACACAATCTCTATCTTAAGCTAACCAAATATTCACTTGGGGTAATTAATTATTTTTCCGCTTAAGGCTAGTGATGTGGTAAAATATAGAACAAAAGGGGATTAAAAGGCTCAAAGTGGCAAACAAAGGTAGTTGGAAGGGTAGGCTATTTGGGATAAGTGAGCTAATAAAAAATGATGGCCTCAATCATATGCAAGCATGTAAATACACTAAACAATGGACATATAGAATGAAACAAAGCAAAGATTACAATCATAGAGAAGAAAATACATAAGAATAAAATATTATGGCTAAATAATGTAACCATGTAATTAAGCTCAAATCTCACAGGTTGTGTGTTCTTAGCTATAATTCATGTTCCAAATTACAATACTCAAACAAATTTATCACAAATTTTAATTTGAATTAGCGAAATACTATAAAAAGAGTCTTGAAAAAGAAAATACTACTTCAACCAAGTAGTAGCTAAATGCACAAAATCAAACAAATATGCAATCAAACATGCAAATGCAATAACTAATTTAACAAAGAAAATTAAACATTGGTGTTGAGAAGGAAATAGCTAACCCACGGAAGTCGGTATCGACCTCTCCATACTTAAAGATTGCACCGTCCTCGGTGTATGCTAAGATATGCAAGTGGACGGGTTGCTACACTGATGCTTTTCTCCAAAAATTGTGCAGATTGACTTGTCCGTTGTTCCCCCTGTTTAGAAGCTTTTTCTTTCCCCTCTCGGTGGCCATCCTAAAAGAAGAGAAAAAAGAAGAAAAGTAACCCAGAAATAAAGATAAGAAAACAAATAAAATCTGAGTGGGTTAATGCCAAATAATGAGGGTCTCAGCTACATGGTAGCTACAACATGCAAGAGAGAAAATAGTAGAAGCACATGGCATATCGATAGTGCAAAAATTGCAATAAAGGGGAAGAGAGAGTGGTTCATGAAAAACAATATAAATTCATGTCAATGCATAAGGAATACAAGTATCATAAAGGATTAGCATTGACTTAAATAATATTACCCAACAATATAAAACAAGTCACTAAGCACCAAAATAATACAAGAAAAGATACAACAATTGAATAAGAATATTTAACACCGAAGAAAAAGTATCAAATTTAGAAAAGAAAATAAAAACATGCACAAAATTAAAATGTAATGAATGAGAGTATGCAAATGCAATAAGAAAAATAGAATAAAAGAGAATAAGGATGAGAAGTTAAAGAAATGAAGAAGAAGAAAGTAAAAAAGGAGGAAAAAAGAAGGAGAATTGAGAAATAGTGCGCGATGCGTGGGCGCGCATCACGCGTACGCGTGCAAACTGAAATGGCCATACGATGCGTAAGCGTCGCCCACGCGTACGCATGGGTGGTCTGAAAGCGAAAGGACGCGCACGCATCAAGGACGCGTACGCGTGGATGTTTTTGTGCTTCTAGCACAATTCCAGCCCCAGACCATCACAACTCTCTGTTCAGCACGCTATTTAAGCCGATTGCCATATCCACGCGTGCGCGTGCTTGACGCTTATGCGTGGATTTTCCAAGTTGCAAGTGACGCGCACGCGTCCTAGATGCGTAAGCGTGGTTCGAATTGTGCGCAGAGCATACCAGCCGTACGATTCCATCACAACTTTCTGTTCGTTGGATGGGATAGCAAAATTTGGAATCGACGCCCACGCGTGGCCTACACGCATGCGTGGGTTGCCCCTTTTTTTATGCAGGATGAAAAATGCAGAATGCAGATGATTATGCAGAAATTATGAATGAACACTAATAAAAATAAAATAAAATAAAACTAAGAATAAAAATGAAAGATCATACCATGGTGGGCTGTCTCCCACCTAGCACTTTTAGTTAAAATCCTTAAGTTGGACATTTGGCGAGCTCCTTGTCATGGCGCCTTGTGCTTGAACTCATCTTCAAACTTCCACCAATGCTTGGACTTCCAATGAGCTCTAACATCTCCAAGTGAATTTACCAAGCCTTGATGAAATTTTTCACAAGCTTTGAGCTCCCAAAGTTGATCCTCTTGTATGCCCAGATCCCAAATCTTGTTCCTACACCCGTCTGTAAGTGGATCATCATTGTTCCAACCGGGTGGTTTAGCCTTGGAATTCTCATGTAAGCACCCAAACATCCTCCTAGACCCATTCAATTGAGAATTATACCAACCCTTTCAATTAGACCTTGAGCTTCCAACCATAACAAACCTAGGATGGTGTTGCCAACCACTAACCATCTCCCTTTTACTCTTAAAACTGCAGAGAGCTCTAAGTTGTCCATCTGTTTCAAGCAGACCATCTTCAAGTAGGAATATACAGTTTAAGGATAAGAATTTTACCCACTTGAATGTTGTATTGGATGGTAATGGTTTTGGGAGAGGTGTTTCTAATGATCTTGCAAGCTCCACTCCCTTGTGTTCTTTCTTGAAAACTTCCACCTCTTTTCAAGCTTCTGCAACATTAACCTCTTCCTCTTCAACCATGATATGCCTTGGAGGTTGTACACCTTCCTCAACATCAATTTCAAACGTCTTGGAAGGAGGCTCTACGACTTGAGTTTCCCATGGAGGTTCTGCATCTACTAAGTCTTCAACCATTTCCTCTTCTACAATAATTTCGGCTTTCTCTGCTTGCTCTAGTACAGAATCCAATTCCTCCTTGATGACTTCCACCTCTTGACAACTTTCTTCAATTCCCCCTAATTCTTCAACTGCCCCTTCATCTCCAAGGGTCTCTCCTACCTCCACCTTTTGGGCTTCCTCTGGCTTCTTTTGAAATATGAATTCATGAAACCGATCCATTACATCCTTAAGACGATCCCCTCTCTCTTGTTCTATGTCACTAGCATAATTGGGATCGTGTTACTCTTGGATTGATGGATGTGGGTGCTCTTCCATGGAGGGTGGTGATGGGATCGAGAGATTATTATGTAGTTGAGAAGGAAGTGCGCCAGAGCTTGAGGATTGAATATTGGGAATAAAGGATGATTCCACACGAGATATAAGAGCTTGGACAGTAGAGGTGAGACCAGTGAGAGCAGAAGTAAGTGTGGTCTGAAGCTCCTGTTTCCCTTGGTGAAGAACACTAAAGGTGGCATCTGTGGGAGCTTGGGTTGGATAGGAGGGTTCATTTGTTGGGAAAAAGGGTGCATAATGGGAAGGTGGTTCTTCTTGGTAAGGATATGGAGATGGTGAATATTGAGGTGGTGGTTCTTGGGGGTAATTGTGTTGGAATTGGGGTGGGTCTATGTATGGTTCATATGGGGGTTGGTTAGGTGGATATGGACTGGGGTCATATGGAGGTGAATTGTGGGAAGGGGCTTGTGAGTATGGTGGTTCAAAGCTATGTTGAGGAGGGGGTTCATAGGTATATTGTAGTGGGTGTTGATTGTCACGAAGAGGTCCACCATAACTAGTGTCTTGGTAAGCATCATAGAATGGTTGTTGATAATACCTTGAGGTGGTTGTTGCCAAGAGGGTTGATCAAATCCTTGTGGCTCCTCCCATCTGTGATTGTCCCATCCTTGATCCAAGCTCTCATTGTAATCTCCTCTTCCTACAACATGATTGCAACCAAACTCATAGCCAAAGGGGTGAGAATTCAAAATAGCAAGAGAAATAAAAGCTAATAAAAATTAAGAAATATAAACTCCTAAAACTAGAAACACTGACAAAGAAACGAAAAAGCAAAATTATTCACAATATTCACAATAACCAATAATAAGGCATACGTTTGCAATTCCCCGGCAATGGCGCCATTTTGATGAACGGATTTTTGCTAGTAAAGAATTCACAATAAATTCTCGTTGCTAGTATAGTTTCTAAACCAACAAAGAATCCTTTCATACAAAAATTTTGGTTGTCACTAAAACAAACCCAATAAAATTAAACCAAAGTATTTAAACCTCGGGTCATCTCTCAACGAATTGCAGGAAAGTGTTCTTGTTATTGGTTATGAGTTTTCTGAGAAATTTTAAGAGTTGGAGAACAGAAAAATAAATTATTGTAAATTAAAGCAATGAAAATTAACAAGAGAATTTATATAATTAAAATAAAAGCCTTGGCTAGGAGAAGATTAATTGGAAGTTCTATCCTTGTTGGATTTCTCAAGATTAATAGTAATAGGTTGTTGTTTCTACTTAGTTAACCCTTACCGAATAAAGAAAAGTCAAGTAGGGAGCCAACTTCTATTCAAAAGTCCTAATCCTCTCCCTTGGGAAGGATTAATGTTAGTGACCAGAGAGCCAGCCAACAACTTCCAATCAAAATTACCTCTTGAGTCTTCCAACTCAAGGATCTCCTATTAAATATTAATCAACTCCAAAGCCAAGTTAGAAGCCTACTCCATTGACATGGATGCCAATTTCACATACATGTAAAGAGAGTAGTGAGAAGACATGATAATTGGACTCAATTGAAAATAATCAAGAAATAATGAAATTAAATAGAAAAGTATCTTTGCATTAATTAATTCCAAAATCGATGTTATCCATATAAATCTAAACAAAGTAAATGGGGAATAAAAAGAGTAAAGGAATACGAAACAAACTAGAATGATAAAGACTTCAACGGAGGTAGTAACTCTTTTCAATATCCAACTCAAAAGTATAAAACTAGGAATCCTAAAACCTAGAGAGAGGCTCTCTCTAGAAAACTACATCTAAAACCTAAATTGTGAATAATGAGAAGTGTCCCCTCATTCCTCCACTCTGCAGCCTCTAATCTGTGTTTTTTGGACCGAGAACTGGGTCAAAAACAGCCCAGAAATCGCTGGGGGTGAATCTTGATACGCTGAATTTTCACAGATGCACGCGTGCGCGTGATACACGCGGGCGCGCCACTTATCTACAGAGTAACCATAGCAAATTACATATCACTTTGAAGCCCCAGATGTCAAATTTCCAACACAACTGGAACCGCCTCATTTGGACCTTTGTAGCTCAAGTTATGGTCAGTTAAGTACGAAGTGGTTAGGTTGGACAGCTTAGCAATTCCTTCATTTTCTTGTATTCCTTCCACTTTTGTATGCTTCCTTTCCAACCTCTAAGCCATTCCTGTCCTATAAACCCTGAAAACACTTAACAAATATATCACGGCATCGAAAGGTAATAAGAGAGGATTAAACATAGCAAATTTAAGGCCAAAGAAGCATGTTTTCAATCATAGCACAAAATTAGGAAGGAAAATGTAAAACATGCGAATTCTATAAATAAGTGTGAGAATAGTGGATAGAATCCACTCAATTTAGCATAAAATATACCATGAAATAGTGGTGCATCAGTGTGCGTCCGCACAAGGGTGTGTGCTCGCACATATCAGAAATCATGAAATTCTGCAACCTTGCAGAATTTCAAATTTTTAACACCAACTTTGAATGATCATAACTTCCTCTACAAAATTCCAATTTTCACAAACTTTATATCAATTTAAAGGGTTTTCAAAGATATTTAATTCTAAACAAATTTCAATCAATTTTAAAAATCGAGGCAAAAGTTATGATCAGATAAGTTCACCAAAAATCTATTTTTACCAAAAATCACAAATCCTTAACTTCACCAAAATTCACAATTCAAAGCCAAACTAATCATACCCCAAACAATACTAAACAACATCAAGGTCTATACCAAATCTTTCTCAACCACTTCAACCATTCAAGCATATAAACCATTTAATACTTACCTCATCTAACTCTAAATTCAATCTAACATCACATCCAGTTTCCTTAATACCACCATTCAAATTCTCAACAACCATATCAAATCCTATCATTCAGTATCTCAATTTATCAACTCTTAAACAATCATCTCCACTTACCAACAATATCAATATGCATTCATAATCATCAACCATATCACAAACCTCCATCAACAACAATAAGTCTCATATTCATTATCAACCTTCATAATAATTAAAATACCAATAATCATCATCAAATCATATAATCATTAATATCCTTTATTCCAAACCACCACAACATTTTACCTTAACTATTTACCTTAAATTTCCACAATCCTCATTATCCACCAATATAACTAATCACCATAAATACTCATCAATACCCATAATTCCCAATAATCACCATCAAATACACTAATCCAATATAACCAACAATTACATCAATTCAGATATAATTATTTATGCACCAATATCATTCAATCCTATCTTAGGGTCAACTAGTCTAAGTATCCAGGAACATTACATATTATATAAAGGAAACCAAAACCATACCTTGACCGATTTCTAAACGCTCCAAACACAAAAATGAAACCACTAAACTTGATCCAAAGCCTCAACCAACTCCAACAAATACCAAGGTTCAAACTAACAACACATATATCACCAAAGTCAAAACCTAAGATACATAAAACAACTAAAGGGTTTAGTGAAACCTTAACTTACCCAACGAGATTAGGGGTAAAAATCCAACAATTACCCGCTACTAGAGATCACCTAAACAAGCAAAACCACAAAATCTACGCAAAACTATAACCTCAAAATTGCAGAAATCTAGGGCACAAAACTAGGAAGTAAGGTGCAGTTTCTTACCAGATTTGCTCGAATAGAAATGTAGAGCTCGACAAGAGCTTCGCGTGGCCACAAACAGCTCGTCAATCGGAGCTCCGGATCAAAAGTTATGGAGTTTTGAAGGAGGAGGTGAATAGTGTTTTCTTCTTCTTCCTCCTCTCCTCTCAATTTCTGCTGTGTGTGTTTTAATGGAGAATGGGTTCATTAATGAGCCCTTATATATGTTGGACTTGGGTCCAACTTGGGTCCGGTCCAACCTGTTAGCGTTTTTAGCCCATTCGCCCCAACTTTGGGCCAAACCTTTAACACTAACGCCCGGTTTTCCATTCCTAATATGTTTCTAGGATTTTTGACTGTTTTCACTTTTTCTCGCATAGAACCGGACAGACTTAAACCGGTTTGACTGGTTCAACTGTCGGTTTGCGATTTTTCAGGGTTTTTCACAGAAAACACATTTTCTGACTCGAAAAGACCTACAGAGTCCAAAAATCATATTTAAATCCCCAACTAATTTTTATAATTTCTATTTTATTCTTGATCATTCTAAGTTCAGAATTTTACTAATCTTTTAATTAAATTATATTTTTTTAACCCTCTTTTTATCAGAAAATGACCATAACACCCGTTTTATTCTTATCTACTTGTTTCATAGGATTAAAACTATTTTTTCTAACCTCTTTTAACCCCTGAGCACGTTGCTTTTCAGCTTTTTTGGTGCTAAAATTTCTAGATACACACTTTTACATTTTTATTCACTTTTAATAACATTTAAGGCTTGAAACTTAAACCCCAAGTGCTCCTTTAATTTTCAGTTGTCCCATACGAGGGTAATGCTCCATTGAGCGAGCATTTGTCAACATCCTCCTCCCGCTAATCACGAACATACTGCTGCTCGAGTTGTACTACCTCTTCTACTGACACGACAGAGAGAAATTTGGCTCCGTGCGAACATAAAAAACCTTCATCATCGAATCCATCGCCAGCACCACCTGACTAGGAACTATGTTCCCCCACATAGGATAGGAGGTTTGGCCATGGTGGGAGACTTTCTTGGGACGGCGGCGTTGGTGTGGGTTGGCACTAGTGTCAGTGAGGTCAACGTTAGTGACGAAGAAGACACCTTCAATGGTGGAAGGAATGGTGGCGGCTGCACTAGGAGCGCTTGGATATTTTAGGGCTTATTTGGGCAAACTTTTAAGAAAAGATCTTTTTTTGAGTTATTTTTTTTAAAAATATTTTATGAAAAAGTAAAAATAATTTTACGTTTGGATATCTCATACAAAAATATCTTTGTATTTATCAATTATGTTTATGTATAACACTATAAAAGTACTTTTTTCTTTTTTTATTATGTAAAAATTATTTTTACTAAGAAAAAAAGATATAAATTATAACTTCTCAAAAAAGATATTTTCTTATTTTTCTAGTGCTTTTACTTTTACTACAAAAAATTTAACAAATACGCTAAAAAATAAAAAAAAAATTTCATTGAAAAAAAGTTTTTTTTTTATTAACTTAATGACGCCCAAACAAACACTTAGCCTTGAGAGGATATTTTAATTTATTTAAAATTAACCCAACTTATATTTTAGATTTTTTTAAAACTAAGTTCAAAATTTTAATTTGGCCTCAAACCATTTTTTAGTATTTTTAATATCTAGTTCTTTTTTTGTCGTGTTATAAAATCTTTCACGAACTTATTTGTCGTTAGCATATTTTAGCGTTTGTTTTGCCATTGATACGAATTTTCGAGTGCCATTTTAGTAGTTTACTCATAAATAAATAAATAAATACATAAAAGAGCAGCAATATTAATTCATAGTCTGTCTTTATAACAAAAGTCAAAAGTAAACACAAAAAAAACAGACACATAACTAAAATAAGAGTTTAATTTTAATACACTGAAGTGTAAATCATTTTATACAGTCGTACAATCACATACATTCTTTTGTATGATCATTCATGCAGTCAAGGTAAAAAGTTGTTATTTTTGCTGATGTAGCATTACTTAATTAGATGCACACAATGCATCAAAATTAAAGTCCCAAAATAATTATACAAAAGTTTAGTCACTTCCAAAATGCAAATGCTAACCTCTTCAAAAAAAAAAAAAAAGTCCCTCAGTTTATATAAACTAAAATTTACATTGCTTAAGGTCACACATCTTTTTAAGATGTACTTCTGAACATTTCTCAGAACTACTGCAAAACTTCTAATGCCGGAGTCAGATTCACCAGAATAAACAAGCAAAAGAGTAGTTATTAGTTAGTTGATCCACACGAACCAGAATTTACAGGGAAGATCGGCATGCGAAGAAGTTGAAGTCAGGGTGGAACACGTTGAGCTGCTTCAACCATGAGTTTGCAGCATTGTATAAACATGTTACCTTTTCATTCACATGTGATGATGGAGTTAACCAGATATCTCCCTGCATTCTATAGGTGGCTAGGCCAAAAGGCGACACTGATATGCTGCCGCTGTTCTTCCTCTTGGACTTCTCCCCCACCACCATTCCCCACCCTGTCGGAAAACATACGTCATTCTCTATGTTGATTTCAGCACAAATGTTATCACAGTCTGCCGAAACACAAGAAAATTAGTTATAAACTTGCAAAATTGTTGTAATTACAACTACAATTGAGCCTTGGCTCGCTAAATAAGATTAATTATATTGATCAAATGACGTCATGGGATCCAAGTGTAAATCATACGTGTTTAAAACCATTATTGACCAGTTGCAATCCGAACATGCAATGATAGATATACTTGTTTTATATGAATGCCCACTTCCATGAAGACAACTTCATGTGAAAATAATACTGCAAATATTTAGATGATTCAGTTAGACATGTCAAACTATCTATGGGTTCATAATATTATTTTCACATAAAGATATTTTCATGGAAGTAATCACTTTTTACATATCATACACCAGCTAGTTTTAGATACCTTGAAAAGAAGAAGACAATGTATGGTAAGTGAGGAAACACGTTGTCAAGGCCTTATCTTTCTGACTTGGTATGGCGTAAATCGGATACCTATTGATGATAAATCAGTATAAGATCTATCAAGCACTGAAACCAAGAGAATCCAGACAAGGAGAAACATTGTAAAAGAAACTTATGATTCTTGTATATGAATTCACAAAGAAACAGAACCAAATGTTGATCAAGAGTACAAGACTAAGGCCCAGCTTCTTTTCTATATCATTAAGAAACATAGTCATAAACATAATCTTGTCGAAAGGAACATAACCTCAGATAAATTATTTATTTAAATTGAAATTTCGCAACAATTTAGGGCCACCTGTTATCAAGAAGTTGTTATTTTTGGATAATTCAAAACGCAATCTGAAGTTCTCACAAGAGCTAATTGAAAAGGTGAAGCTTTATTTGTGAATTGTGAAGTGTAAAACAAAATCAAGGCCACTTTCATTACGGGCAGAATTAAAAGAACAATAATTTAAACTCACCAAGAAACAGCCATCCAAGAAGCCGGAGAAAGATCCACACTCTTCAACGTCATTAATGCCGGATAGCTTCTAGCTAATTCAATTATCTGGTGTGAGAAACAATCATAGTCTATGAGTGAACATACAAACACATTTGCAATGGCGAAGTTAAGGGCAACTACCTTATCTGCTAACGGGAGCCGGTTATATGGAGAACTCTTCTCCATGTACTCCAAGTAAAGGTAACCAAGCATATCCCTCGTGGGCCAAGAACCTACCTGGTCAGAGCTTGAATTGAAGGAATTAGCATCCCACGATTCACTAGAATTGTTACTTAATGACCTTGATAGTTTATCGCTGCTATCATCACTCCAGCAATCACATTCCAATTCAACTACGTTATCCTCTCTCCGTCCCCTAGATAAGAACAATTCTTTTGATACATCAACAAGCATGTAAACCTCATATTCTCTATTGAAAAGTACAATGTACCATAGCATTACCCTTGGCTTTTACCATACCTAGAAGCTGCAACAGACTTAGTGCTGTAGATTTGGATAGCGGACAGATACGGAACATAGAATTGCATTAGAGTTTCCCCACTTTCGCGCATCACCGGTGTACCGGCACCATATGCACTCCATTCAGAATAGCAGTCCCAAAGATCTTTCAGAGTGAAGTATTCAATTGTGTCCTTAACAGGAGGTAGCCATTGACTATTTAGATCATTTGAGCATCTCTGCAAAATTCATTATATATGCAACACAAATTAAGGGATGATATTATTGCCATTGCTAACACAACATTATCTCCACTACAGTAAGACAAACCAT
Source organism: Arachis ipaensis (assembly GCF_000816755.2). NCBI lineage: Eukaryota > Viridiplantae > Streptophyta > Magnoliopsida > Fabales > Fabaceae > Arachis > Arachis ipaensis. The sequence goes on from NC_029793.2 coordinate 94,132,800, forward strand.
GCAATGCTAGCCATTAAAGGAATCTACACCTATCATTTAACCTTCAAGTAACAAGTCAAGGAATTTATCCTAGTAATTGCAATATCACAAACTATTCACACATACACTAATTATGAGCAGAGATAGATATAAAATAGGTGAATGCTACCGAACCCCTCTAAAATAACATGTAAGTTACCCTTCATTATGTGTCACATTGTAATTGGTCCTTATTTTAACCATAGTTGGGGCGCCAACATCATCGCCATCTACTGCCCTCCCACACAACCTCTCTTCCCAGTATAGCCAGCGTCTCTTTTTGCCATGGATCACTTCTTACCCACATAATTAATGGTTAATTTGGTTATTAAATTTTTTTATTAATTATTATTTAATTATATTTTACATATAAATATATGTTCTATCACGTAATTAAATAAAGATATATTTTTTTAATAAAAAAATTTAATAACCAAATTAAACCATTAATTATGTGGGTAAGAAGTGATCCATGGCAAAAAGAGACGCTGGCTATTCTGGGAAGAGAGGTTGTGTGGGAGGGCAGTAGATGGTAATGACGTTGGTGCTCCAACTATGGTTAAGATAAGGACCAATTACAATGTGACACATAATGAAGGGTAACTTACATGTTATTTTAGAGGGAGTTGAGTAGCATTCACCTATAAAATATTCCTAGTCACATAACATTTACAAAAAATAAAATATTTTTATTAAGTTTTAAATATATTTGGATATATTTTTTAAGAAAAATAATTTGCTTTATCTAAAAGCTAATAATACCTTGTTTTAAAAAAAACAAAAACAAAAGACGTTTTTAAGGTTTAAAAACTCTTTTTTAAAAGTCTATCCAAATATAAATAATTTTTGTCTATTAAAAACGATCTTTTTAATAAATAAAAAAAATACTTATTTCAAAAGTCAATCTAAATTTACTCTAATACTAATTATAATTAGGAAATAAAGACAAATGTTGTAGGGACTATTTTTTATATATTTTTAGTGTATTTTTTATTTTGTATTAAAAATAATTAATAAAAAGTTAAAAAAAAAAAATTTACTTTTCATACCATAAAAAATTGCATAAAATAAATTACACAAAGAAAAATACAAATATAATTTCACATTCATGATTAGTATGATTTATGACAAGGCCAATTATTCAAACCAAACTTTTAACATGCTAGCAACACATGGCGCGACCAGTATCCAGTCACAGTCACACTTGGGGCTAGGTGAAGCCATGAGAATCACGTGGCACTCAACAACTTCAAAAATAACTTTTGAGGTTTATTTTAAAAGAAAATTTGAAAAAAGGACGAAAACTTAAACTAAAGATTGAAAAAGAAAATAAAACAATAGTAGTAGTATGCTGTGTTGCAAATTTAGTCATTGTCGTTTTAACTTATTTTGGATAAATTAACAAATTAGTGTATGTTGAAACAAAAGCAAATAAAATAAAATAGAACTCCCATTTAAGAATTGAAGAAAGTAATATAATACATGTCAATTTTTAACACGTATAAAATTAGCTATCATGTGGTGCATGCTTAATTGTTAATTAGAACCACCCAATTTTTAGTGTATATTAGTATATATCTATATATCTATATATATAATCATCCAATGGAAAGCAGAGACATATATATTTCTTTATCTCAAGTATCACAAAAGTCCAAGCTAATGAATTCCTTAACAGAATCCCGCAGATTATGCTAACACCGAGAAATAAAAAAATATTTTATTTTAATTTTAAGAAGCATATAGACTTAGAAACATCAAACAACCGTGTCTTTACTCTATGATTAACCCTAATATATAGGAATACTAGTTGAAATATTATGGTACTTTGTGGATAATGTACGTTAATTAATTTTCAATTAAGTGAGAAAGGGACACGTCAGAGAAGATAATATCTGAATGGTGGTGGCATCAAACGAATATTCTTGTACACTGAGACACTTAGACAAAGGCAAGTTTTGATTGACCTTGACCCTGGTTTTAACGATGCTGTTTGACCCACAACACAATGACCACATCATTCCGATTTTCTCCCCCCTTTTATTTATTAATTATTATGGATTTTACCCGTCGTAAATTTATTTATTTATTTATTTTTTCAACCATATTATCTAGACTGATTTTTTTATATGAAAAAAATATTAGTATTTTTTAAAAATAGAATTATTTGGTGTAATTACAGATGGGTAAATTTTTTTGGAGAAAAGTCAACACGTGGAAGTGTGCTGGAGAGCGTATTGGACACGTGGTAACATATTGGCCAACACGTGGAGAGCGTATTGAATGATTTCCACGATACTATAATACACTTCAAATATCAATATTTAACCAAAACACCATCTCTATTTTCATATTAAAAATAATTTCTATATTATCTAACACTAAAAATTTGTGAAGGACTGAACTTCGTTTGTAATTCAAATTCAAAATAAAGATGAAATTACCTTTTCTCCCATAAGTTTGCGAAGTTCTTGATCGTTTCCAGAAGGGCTGTTAGAAAACTTTTCCGATCAAGTTTTGAACATTTGAGTTACCAGGGCATGAGGTTGTGAATTACACTGAATCTATTGTCTAAATTGTATTTGTATCATTCGGTATCACTTTGCATTATTAGTCGCTTGTAGAACAGTTAAGATAGTTCAATATCTTGCTGAATCAGTGTTACTTCAGTGTCTTGACATTACAATGTGAAATGATAAAGTGAAGTAGTAAAAACCTTTTGATCAAATAACTTTATTATAAGTGGGCACATCGACTCAACTGCGATTACTCCTTCACTTTATGACATGGTAAAGCACATTCATATCTTCTAACAGCAAAGTATCCAGGTAAGTGGGTATATTATCTTTGTCGCACAACAGTCCAAACATTTAATGATGCTTCAGGTTTGAACACTTTTTCCCTTTAAACCTTCATTGGTTAAAGATCAAAGGCATTAAGTGTCAAAATATACAAAATTCATATAATTCTAAACAATTTTTCTCGTTTTGTTGTAATAGATTAACTCTTGGCTTCGTCCTAATTTACTATTAAATAAGGAAAATTTTATAGTATTTTTTATTTGGTGTTTAATTTTTGTCTAATTTATTTTTTATAATAAATTTTAAATTTTTAAAAATGATTTGCTTTTATATTTTAAAATTAAATATAAATTTTTCTTTTTTTAATAAATTAAACACCACTTTTTAAACAAAAAAAAAAATCACTTTATTAATATCCGAATAATTAAAGGAGTGACTGACTCTGACTAGTCATTCCCTTATCTTGTTATGGTTAAAATTTTAAAAATAATGATTACCGCAGAATCACTGACTCTCGGTATTCCCTCTATTAGTCCGAAGGGAGAAATAGAAAGGAGAAACAATGAAACATCAACCGAACGAAGTGAAACCACTTTCAGAATCATAATCATCACATAAATTAAAGAAAATTTAAAATAACATGGAAAAAAAATAATAACATACAATCAAAACTAATCACACCAAGATCACAAATAAAAGGAATTATTTTAAATTAAAGATACGATCATTTATGATTATTAAAACTATTTGTGCAGAGAAAGCTAGGCGTCCTTTATCTTAAGTAGTTATCTAAGTTTTACACCCCCCTTTTATCGACGGCTAAATTGGATTAGAAAGCAAATTCATGATCGGACAGAATTTTCAAAATATTTAGGGGATCTCTAAAATATACAAAGAAAAGATAATCCAAACTTATAATAATAATAATAATAATAATAAAAATAATAATAATAATAATAATAATAATAATAATAAAAATAAAACCTAA
>NC_029793.2:94137867-94138749 GCF_000816755.2 Arachis ipaensis
AGTGAAAAGTGAAAGAAATCTCTGCTCCCTGTAACGGTGACATGAATTAATTTGGACCACGATTTAATAAAACTGGGAAACGAAAAAAACAAACTCCCAATAGAAATCGAAAAACAAGTTAAATCAAAATTAAATTAAAAATAAAAATTAACCAAGAAAAAAATATTTACCTTATGGAGAGTCCTTGAAGGAACATCTGGTGTGACACATTGGAGAAAGCGTTCCAAATTTGATATGTAGCTTCTGGAACTACACCTTGTCGATGATGATGAGACCATAATTTTCCCGAGAAAGTGACAGAAAATTCTCTCTCTCTGAGCCTCAATTCCTCAGGATTGACTAGCAATAAAAGAAATATATACAATAATTTAAGAACTCTTTTTCTCAATCATATGATAATTTCTTTTTGGAAAAACAAATAATAATAGCTGGGAAGATAAAAAGACGGATTTTTTCTTAAAATCCAAGTTTCCGATTCGGGAGAGATTTCGTTAGGATTTTGAGAGCGATGATGGAGAATAAAAGAACATGACTAGATGTCAGCATTGTCAATCATTGAAAAAAAAGGAATTAATTAGAAAAAAGAGAGACAAATTGCTACCAACCTTCACCAAATTCCGAATGAAATAAGGGGAATAAAAGAAAAGATTCTATTTTCCTTTTCTCTTCCTTTACATGGGTGAATTCGTTGAAGTGTTCAGCGTTTTCTCTTGAAGACCATAGAAACGAAGTGAATGAAGAAGTATGAAAGGGTGGGTAGGTACTGAGACTGCTACAAAGAAAGAGAGAGAGAGAGAAGAGTCTGTAACTCTTTATAGTTTCTTTCTTTTTTTCTTTTAATCTGTTACTTTTAAATTTTAATTATGTGAGAGCTCAATCAGT
>NC_029793.2:94139968-94143532 GCF_000816755.2 Arachis ipaensis
TTTGGATATCTATATATTTTTAGAGACGATAATAATGATTGTTATTTCTACCAATAATATTAAAGTCATATTTATTGTTTGTGAAATTTTGTGTACTCTTTTATATTCTTAGATGGTATGATAATGACTTAAAAAAAATTTGAGTTCGTCAATTTTAAAAAAATTTGAGATGAAATTTACCAAAAATTAGGCAAATACTATAAAATTAATGAAGTTTGTCTAAGGTCAAGTGAACTCTACTAAAAATATAAAGTTTGCCGGTACAACAAACTTGCTTTAAATTTGAAAAACAAAATTATATTTGAAAAATTAAAATTAAAAAATGAAATTTTGAAAGATAATTATTTTTTTATTTTATTTTAAAAAAAATCTAAAGAAGATAAAAAAAATTGAAAGAGGAGAAAGAGGGAAAAAACGATGATGGTGAATGGCTTAGTTAGAGAAGAGAGTGAGAGTTCGCATCGCCGCGTGTGAAGAATGAAGTGTCAGTCAGTGTTATAATGTTATTAGATATCTTTGAGTTATAAGACTTTTCTTCTGGCCTTTCTTTGTTTCTTTCTCTGGGTTTTCGCTTTTTTTTTTTTTTATTTATTTTGTTTATTATTTGAGTTACTATATCCAATACTATATGGGCCTTATGGTTTAGTTTGGTTCCGATATAATCCACGTGTATCTATCTATAAAAAATAATTCAATATCCAAAACAAATCAAAGAAGAAACTGAAAAGGGAGAAGAAAGTAATCCAGTGGTGAGGGTCTTGGGAGATGGAATTTATACAGAACATCACATGGCAAAGGATAGTGATGCCCGCGGATCGGATATGGTTGAAAATTCGATTCGATCCGCATAATTTCTATCGGATCGAATTAGATACAATATCCGTGTTTTTGAATGTTTGATCTGATCCAATTCGATCTGCACATTTACGGATCGGATCGGATCAGATTGCGGATATATCCACATGATTAAGCTCACTTTTTAATTATATTTTTATGTAAAAAATTCAATAAAAATGTTTCTTTCACACTTTCAAACTTATTTGTTTCTAAAATAATTTTAATCAAATTTTTTTAAATAACAAAAATAAAATAATACAATATATAAATAACAAGTTTAACAACTACTAACTAAAACATACAAACTAACAAATAAATAAATATAATAATAAAGATTCCAACAAACACTTCCAATAATAAGTGAAGACAACAAGCCCTAAAATACTAAAAGCCTCATTTAAAATAAAACAGCAACATTATAACACACTAAAATCTAAACAATCTGCAAATGCTTAAAATAAAACAATAATAAAATAACTTGATCCATTCATTCTTAAATCAACAGCCATCAGCAGCAACTATCAATCATGTATTCCTATTAAAAAAAATACATTGAAAAACTAGGAAAACAGGTTAGAATAAATTGAAAAAAAAAAAAAACAGACGCCCAAGTGTCAGTGGTTAGGAGAATTGTAAGAATCTGAGTTTTTCACGCAAAACCGTTTTAATAAAAAATAATAATTTTAAGTGTCCGAGATGAATTCAAAATTTAGAAGTTTTAATTTGAAAATATAAATGTGAAAATTGGTTTCAGTGAATTTTTTGGAGTCAGAAAATGTATTTTCTGCGAAAGACCGAGAACCGGCAGCCGAACCGGTCGAGCCGGTTTAAGCCTGTCCGGTACTGTGTTTTGAGAAAAATAATATTTTGAAAAATTGATTTATTGTTTTAAAAGGACAAAAATAATTTAGAATTGAAAACCGGACACTAATCTTAAATGTTTTGGCCCAAAATGAAACAAACGGACTAAAAACACTAACAGGTTAGACCGGGCCCAAAACGGGCCCAAGGCTCAATATATATATATGCTCATTAAATATGCTCATTAAATGAGCATTTCAGCTCATTCTCACTCACAAAGAAGTGAGGCACGCTGGTTTGAGAATGGAGGGAGAAGAAGACTTGTCACTATTCACCTCCATCTTCTTCAAGCCATAACTTGAGCTACGGACCTCCTATTGACGAGCCGTTTGGGTCCACACGAAGCTCTCGACCAGCTCTTCCTTTCTATCTAAGTTTTTCTGGTAAGAATTTGAAGCTCATTCCCCAGTTCTCTGCCCTAAGTTTCTGCGCGGTTTTGGTTATGGGTTTTGAGTAGATTTTGTAGTTTTGCTTGTTTAGGTGATCTCTAGTAGCGGGTAATTGATGGATTTTACCCCTAATCTCATTGGATAAGATAAGGTTTCACTAAACCCTTGTGTTTAGTTGTGTTGTAGTTTCTAGGTTTTGATTTTGGTGATATATGTGATGGTAGATTGAGTTTTGGGTGATTGTTGGAGTTGGTTGAGGCTTTGAATCAAGCTTGGTGGCTTCGTTTGGTGTTTGGTGCGTTTGAGAATCGGCCAAAGTATGGTTTCAATTTCCTTTATGTAATATGTAATGTTCATGGACACTTAGGCTAGTTGACCTTAAGATAGGATTGAATGTTATTGGTGTATGAATATTTAAATGTGAATTGATGTTAATTGTTGGTTGTATCGGATTAGTGTGGTTGATGATGATTATTGGAAATTGTTGGTGTTAATGAGTATTGATGATTGGTGTTGTTGATGTGGATGGATTGATATTGTAATGGTGTTACGTAGAAGGAATTGGAATAATAATAATAGTGATTATATAATTTCACTACAAGAAAAAGAAATATTTGTAACAAAAAGAATTGTTAAAAAAAATCGAAATTTTGAAACAAAAAAATTTTGTAACAAAAAAAGGGGCCGTTGGAGTATGTCCCGTTACAAAAAGTTTTTGTAACAAAAAACGGAACTGTTACAATTCAAAGTAGTATTTTGTAACAAATTTTTCTGATACAAAAAACTAGAAATCGTTACAAAAGTGGTAACAAATTTTGATCTTCAAGATATTTTTTGTGACAATCAATTTTTTCCTATCATAAAATTTTGTTACAAAATGTAACTTGATTTTGTAACATTTTTTTTCTTTAGTTACAAAACACTATTTATTTTGTAATAATTTTTTAATACAAATTACACACATAATTTATCAAATTATATTTTTTTTAATTAATTAATATATTAACTAATTTACTCAACAAGTCAACATTTATATAATATATAATAACATAGATAGTTCAAATATCTTTCATTAACTAATATTGTTTTATAAATCTTCAACATATAAACTTTAAAGTACAAACTAACAAGACACATTGAAGAACCCTAATCAACTAGATAGATACATAGGACAAGAAAAATAAGGAATTATAAATCTCCAAAATGTAAACTACAAATTACAAACTCCATCATGTTCATACAGCTCATTTCTCATTTCTCATGGAGAAGTTCTAATAAGTGCCACACACCTGAAAAGACCACCAAACAAAAAACACTAGCTTAAGAAACAAGATTTGTTTTTCCTTTAAAAATGCACAGGAAAAAACAAAAAACTATACTCGTATTATTCAACAATGAATACAAACTCTAAAATTCTTACCATGAATAACCTTTGGAGAGAAGTACAATAAAATAGGACATGTTGATACAATAATCA
>NC_029793.2:94144146-94150139 GCF_000816755.2 Arachis ipaensis
TTTTTTAATACAAATTACACACATAATTTATCAAATTATATTTTTTTTAATTAATTAATATATTAACTAATTTACTCAACAAGTCAACATTTATATAATATATAATAACATAGATAGTTCAAATATCTTTCATTAACTAATATTGTTTTATAAATCTTCAACATATAAACTTTAAAGTACAAACTAACAAGACACATTGAAGAACACTAATCAACTAGATAGATACATAGGACAAGAAAAATAAGGAATTATAAATCTCCAAAATGTAAACTACAAATTACAAACTCCATCATGTTCATACAGCTCATTTCTCATTTCTCATGGAGAAGTTCTAATAAGTGCCACACACCTGAAAAGACCACCAAACAAAAAACACTAGCTTAAGAAACAAGATTTGTTTTTCCTTTAAAAATGTGCAGGAAAAAACAAAAAACTATACTCGTATTATTCAACAATGAATACAAACTCTAAAATTCTTACCATGAATAACCTTTGGAGAGAAGTACAATAAAATAGGACATGTTGATACAATAATCATGACTCAGATCTAAACACGCATTTTAGTTTAAGAAATTTATTAAATATCATAAAAGTATAAAATAATGGAACAATAATCAAGACATTTAGGAACATCTTTGCTTTTTGCCTTTATTTATTATCTTATAGAAGTTAGTGAAGCCAGTGAAGCCAGCACTACCAATAAAGCAACACATAGGAGTAGTATTTTAGCAAACTATCAAGTAGTTCAAGGAATAGCTGCAGGAGGAACAAAAAGAAGGTAACAGTAAAATACCTTCTATTATAAGATAATTGAATGTGATAATAAAAAGATAGTTAGTATAAAATTGTTGTTAATCTGATATTTACACAACACTGAGTGATGTTCAAATGAGTGATGATCATGTAACATTTTCTTTTGCCTCGAAAAGCTGAGAAGCCATTGCCACAAGTGATATTCAAAAATAAAACATATAAGTTTTATTCATAATGATATCAAAATTTAATACTTAAATACTCAAACCAGGAAACTAATTATTGAATAATTAATAGATCCTATGTCATAGATAATTAGAGAATTAAATAAAAGCTCATGAATAAGAACCATCTAATAAAAGTGTACATCAGTTGAATAATAGCTCTTAACAATATGATAACTTTCCCTTTGTGATAAAATCTCATGAATAAAAGCTCACCTTCCAAACCCATGCTTGACAATGTTCTGAAATGATAGCAAGTTAATCTCTTAGCAGTAAACTCAAGAGAAGGAAGCAACTAAGTGTGAAATCTCATATTCCTAGGGAGGTTTTCGGTAAAGATCCAAAATCTATGTTGAAAGCTTGTTTAGTGGAAGGCTATGTTAAATGAAAATTGAAGCCATAGAGCAACGATATCCAGAAATTCAAATGAAAATGCAACAACAAAGCAAAGTCCAGGTTCAAAATCAGCAACAATATCAACCTAGTTAAAGCATTCCAAATTTTAAATAATCACAAACAAACCAACAAATCATGAAAACAAAAACTATAGATATTCAATTGGAGCAACCAAATCTGGAGGCAACAATCCTCAATAATATGATCAAGACAGTCACAATCTAATCACAATTAAGCCACAAAAGCACAAAGAATAACAGGACAGCAGCACATTTACCATGAATAATCACAAACAGCAGTAAGATTGAATGAATTATTGTCTACTACATTACTAAAAAGATTTTTGTCAATCCAATGACTCAGATTATGAACTGATCCTCCATTACTAACAGTTTTTATTTTGTGCTATCTGTTAGAATTCATCAACAGCTCATGGTGGTATGAACTCAATTATGGATAACAACTCAAGAGTAACAACTCAATCGATGGTATGAACATGTAATTAATTATTATTATGAATGAATTTTGTTGGGCATCAATCTAGCATCAACTAAATTAAGAACAGATTAAAAACAAAAACAAGTAATAATTTGAAGTTCCAATAATGTTAAATTACTAATCAAAACAAGTAAAAAAAAAGTAACAAATCAGAAAAAAACTACACAGAACAATAATCAACAGCCCTAATATTCACAAGTTCTGATAATCAAAAATAATATCCCTAATCAGAAGTTCTAAAAAATAAAACCCTTGAATTCCATAGCATTCATAAATTAAAACAGTTAATTTCAAAATAAAATTCCCTACCTCAATTAGCCGAAACTCGGTAATTAAACGCAACAAACCCTTCGTTTGTTTTTAATTCCTAGTAGCAACAACTTTCCTCTTGGAGCAGCAGCAACAATGATCTCAGTAACGGCAAGCTCCACCGATGGCAGAGGCGCAGTCAGAAGCTTCGGCAGCGGTGGATATGGCGGTGGTTCAGACAAAGACGACGCCGATGACTGGTCGCGGCCCTTCCAGGTTCTCTCTCTCTCACTTGGGGATCCTGTCTCTGCCCATGGCTCTGTTTGATGGCAATGGACTCAGAGGCGGCGGCGGCGGCGTCACGTGCAACAACAGCCTGTGATGATGACGATGGCGACCGGAACCCACGAAGACGACGACAGACGCGATGCAGCAGTGGTTCGTGAGGCGTGGTGCAGCAGCGGCGAGCTTCATCCGCGGCGTTGTGCTTTTTCTCCTCTGGCTCCCTCCTCCGCGTCGGTGCTAGCAACGATGGCGGCGAGCAGCTCGGCCCACCAGCACTGGCCGTCCCCCTCTCCTCTCTTCTCTTCTATAACTCTGTTTCTCCCTCTCTCCCTCAACGTTTTCTTTCTTTGTTTCTTTCTTTCTGCTAATTTCTTTCTTTTTTTCTTTTTTCTGCTGCTATGTACTGGGTCTGTGGGTGATTTTGGAAGGAAGGGAAAATTGAAAGGGGTGTGGCGGCTGAAGGGAATGGGGAAAATAAGGTTAGGGTCTTAGGAAGTATTTAGCAAATTAGGGTTTCATTTTGAGGACAATTGACAATATAATTAGGATATAAAATGGTATTAAAAATTAAGTTTAATCTAATAAAATTATCTGTTACAAAAAATCTTTGAATTTTGTGACAAATAAATAACTTGTTACAAAAATATTGTATTTTGTGATAAATTAATTTTTTGTTACAAAATATTTAGAGCTTTTGAAACAAATAGATATTTTGTTACAAAATATTTTGAATTTTTGCAACAATATAATCTTTTGTTACAAAACATTATAACATTTTGAACAAAACAACAATTCGATACGAAAGCCAACATAATTTGTAACAAAAGAAATCAAGTTGTTACAAAATATTGAAACAAATTTTCTTATTGTTACAAAAAAATTATAATTTTTAACAATTTTAAATTTGATACAAATTTTTTGTTATAAATGTTTCATTTTCTTGTAGTGTTTGGTGATGATTGTTGGTATTTAATGATTGTGAAGGTTGATGATGAATGTGTGATTTATTGTTGTTGATGAGGGTTTGTGGATGTTGTTGATGATTGATGATAATAAATGGGGATGTCATTGTTGAATAAAGAGAATTAAGATTGTTATTGATATTTTGAAGATTGATGAGTTCTGATGTTAGTTTTGTGGAAATTGTGAAGTTGAGGTTTAGAATTGTGAATTTTGGACCATGGTTGAGTTATGGTGAAAATGTTGAGTGAATTAGGTGTGGAATTGATGGAAGTGTAATATAATGGTAAGATGTTGTATGTGGTAGTGGTTTGGTGATTGGACATGTTTGGTTTTGATTTGATTTGAGAATTGGTTGAATTTAAGGTTATGAGGTTTTGGGTAAAAATAGAGTTTGGAATGGTTTTATTTGGTTTTGGTTGGTTTGAGTTGTGGTAATGGGAAAAGATGGAATATGTGAACGTTTGGTTGAAAATGGATTTTTGGTTAACTTTGTCTGATCATAACTTTTGCCTCGATCTTCAAAATCAGTTGAAATTGGTTTAGAATTAAAGTTTATTGAAAACTCTTCGAAACGATATAAAGTTTGAAAGATTTGAAATTTTATAGAGGAAGTTATGATCATTCAAAGTTGGTGTTGAAAATCTGAAATTCTGCAAAGTTGCAGAATTTCAGGATTTCTAATATGTGCATACGCACAGCCTTGTGCACACGCACAACCCTGCAAAAATCTCATTCTATGCGGACGCACAGACCTGTGCGTACGCACAGGCAGGTAAAGGCTTACTGCTTGCAGAATTAGCACAGCTTGTGCGCGCGTACACCCATGAAGAAGTGCAACCTGTGCAGACGCACAGCCCTGTGCGCACACACAAGTCGGGAAGGATCATCTGTTGGGAGCACTACCACACCCTGTGTGAGTGAACAGACCTTACAAGTTTTTACACCTGTGCATACGCACACTCCTATGCGTACGCACACTTTCAAAATTTCCTGGGCGTGCACACGCACACCCCTGTGCAGACGCACACGCCCTATTTCTCAAATTTTCCTTATTTTCAACTATTCTATCTTCTCAACAAGGTTGTAAGCTTCCATAACTCAAAAAGGAAAGAATGATCCTGATGGATGTTGAGAGTGTGCCAGGCACTATAACCTTGAAATGATAACGTTTGAAAGAGAGTGTGCCAGAAACTATATGATGCATGGAAACTTGTCCTTTAACAAATCTCCCTCGGCAAGTATACCGAATTGTCGTCAAGTAAAAACTCACAATAGAGTGAGGTCGAATTCCACAGGGATTGATTGGTCAAGCAACTTTAATTGGTAGAATGTTCTAGTTGAGCTAAGCAGAAATTGGGTTGAGGATTGTAGGAAATTAAATGGCGGAAAAGTAAATTGCAGAAAATAAATGATGGAAGGTAAATTGCAGAATCTTAAATGGGGAAGGGGAGTTTAGCATGAAAGTAAATAGCAGAAAGTAAAGAGAATGGGTAAGATTAGAAATGGGGAATTCATTGGGCTTAGGAGATGTTGCATTCTCCGGATCAAGTTCATTTTTATCTCTTCCTCAATCAATGCATTCATTGATCTCCTTGGCAATCTTAAGTGATTGAATTCCAATTCCTTGGTAATTCAATCTCACAAATCAGATCAATAGCCAATTCCTTGGTCTAATTGCTCATGAGAAGAGATGAAGTGTGGTCACTGATTATACCACATGTATTTCCAAATCAAAGTATTGGGAGAATTATATGTCACCATATCCGCCTAAACCTCAATTTGGTCCGACATGAGAAAGCATTTCTAGCATGATCTCTTCATCCCTTTTCCAAGGTTCAGAAGAGATCCAAGTATGAATAGCTTCTTTTCCAAGATAACTACTCAATTGGATGAAGATTGAAAGCTTTCTAGTAAAATCAAAAGAAAAGAAAGAAGAAGAATAATAAAAGCAAAGATGGAGAGTACATTCTGAAAGTTAAACTAGAAGTGTAGAGAAAGTAAAATACAGAGAGTAATTCTAATAATGCCCAAAAGCTCCTCTGGTGCTTTTGTTAATTGCCTTCACATCCTTGAATTCAAGACATGGTTGCTGTGTGATTTTTGGAGTGTTTCCTTCATTAAGAGCCTCTTAAACTGGTGGTTCCATGAGCCCTTCCTTCATGTGATTTTCTGCTTCACTTGAGAATGGACATCCTTGATTGTCCTCCTCAATTTCTTGTTCTTCCACTTCCTCACCAACAAATTGGTCTTCATTTTCCTTGCTTAGTGGATCTGAGCATTTCCCCATGTTCTCCAATTGCTCATCCATCTTCTGAAGACGGATTTCTTGTTCTCTCCAGGATTGTTGTTGTTCCTCCATGAGTTGTTCTTGTCTTTTCAACGATTCTCTGGATTTTTGAAGGGGATCTTCATTTTGCTCTTCTACCTTCTCCCTTGCACTTAACAATTGGTTTACCAGCACTTCTATGTTTTTGAATGACTTCTCTTGCTCGTTCCAAGATATTTGCGCCTCCCTCTCATATTTTTCAAACATGATCTCAAGGCAGAGAGAAAGTGTGAAGTAGGCAGGGATTCTAGCTTAGGACGTTAGTGGCGTTAACGTTAAGTGAAAGTGTGGGTTCGAAT
>NC_029793.2:94151688-94153901 GCF_000816755.2 Arachis ipaensis
AATGACTTGCATGACTTGCATCATTTTGTGGTGGAGGGAAATATCCCATATGGTTTTCTTGCTCATCTTGTGTCTCTGAAGCAAATCTCCATTGTTTAGAATAATATCCCATAAAATTTGTTTGATCATAAGATGAGTTGAACTCCATTTGAATTTTGAAAAACACAACACCAAGGAAAATTGAAATTACTCATATCAGAGATGAGAATTTCTTAGTGAGGCAAAAACTCAAACACCTTGGTTTCACTTTGAAACAGAAAACAAAAATAAAGAAAATGCTTGATCTAGACTTCTCACCCACTTAATCATTGTCAATCTAATCAATCCCCGGCAACGGTGCCAAAAACTTGAGGGTATTTTTGTGGAAAACTGAATTTTTCCAAAACACCATAAACTCACCGGCAAGTGTACCGGGTCGTATTAAGTAGTAAAACTCACTTAGAGTGAGGTCGATCCCACAGGGATTGATGAATCAAGCAACTTTAGTGGGTGATTAGTTTAGTCAAGCTAACATTGAGTGATTTGAGTGACAATTGAAGCAGCAGAAAGTAAATGACAAAATGAAAATGGAAGAGTAAATTGCAGAAGAAGAACAAGAGAAGTTGCAGATGGAGAATGAAAACAGAATTCCTTCCAATCTCAATCCAAAATTTCAAGACAGAAAAGAAAAATAAGAGAGAAAGCAAAATGAAAACTAAAGAGTGCAAAACTCCCTATTGGAGCTAGCCTCCTTTCTAATGGAGCTCCCTAATGAGATGGAATTGATGCCTTTATATAGGCTTTACAAAGTAAAAAATGAAATTGAAATGAAAAACAAATTAAATGAAAATCCTAATTCTAGCTTGTTCTTGTGCCTTTGAGTGATGATGTGGGCTTTGCTTGCTTTGGATCTGAGGAGAAATGGGTTTGGTTGGCCTTGATTCAATTTGGAGAAGAATTGAATTTAAATGGAATTTTTATTCAATTTTTGGTCCATGGGTGTTGCTCCCAGGGGAAAGCTCAGTTGGAAAACCCAACTTAGCTTTCAAGTTGTGCTGCCCGTGTCATTTGATGCGCGTCCAGCTTTGGTTGTGTGCCAAAATTGTGCGCACAAGGCTTGCTTGGTGCCTTTGGTCCGTGTCAAAATGTGGGGAAAAGGGGGGAAGTAGTGCTCAGTTGGGAAAACCAACTGAGCTCCCCTTGTGGCGCCTTGCTTTTGTCTTCAAGGTCCCAAGTTCAACTCTTTGTGGAAGAAGTTTTGTGAGCCTTTTCCTTGAATTTTCTTGAGTGGGAGCCCGATAAAGCTAAGTTGGAAAAGTGAACTGAGCACTATTTTGCTCTTGCCTTGCTTTCCTTGTGTCTCCCCCTTCGAGCCTTGGTGAAGCCACTTTGGTTTATTTTTGCTTGTTTTTGGTCCTTAAAGATGCCTTTCACTTGTGCCTTAATTTCATGCCAAATATGGACTATTATACATCGTTGGAAAGCTCTGAATGTCAGCTTTCTAACGCAACTGGAAGCACATCAATTGGACATCTGTAGCTCAAGTTATTGCCCTTTGAAGGAGGCATGGTCATGCTATAAACGCCCAGAGAAGAATAGCAGCTCAATGTTCATGGTTAGCTAGTTTTCTAAGCATGCTTCAATCACAAAAGAAATATAAATGATTGATGCTTCTATCTAGCTCAATTTATGAAATCTTTTCCTTATAATTCTTCCTTGAAACAAGCTTTTGATTTTTCTTATTAGCTTCTCCTTTTAGATGCTTTGCCCCATGAGTTAATAACAAAGCTACGATTCTAAATGCTTTATTTTCAAGTATTACCACTTGATACATAAGCACCACAAGCATTTGAATTAGAGGACTTCATTAAGCTCATTTTTCTTTTCTTCTCTTGACTCTCTAATCATTGATGCTCAGAACCTTGAGCTTTGAGGGAGTGCTTTTGCACTTGAGCCTAGCCTTGACTTCTAAGTGTTTTGTTTTCAAGCATTTGGCTTGATACATAAACACCACAAGTACTTAACAAATAAATTGCCATTGGTACTCAGAGCCTTCAGCTTTCTCATTCTTTCCCTTTTTCTTTTTTTTTTTTTTGCTTTATTTGCAATTGCTTCTTCAAGGTTTAAAAGATTTCACAAAAAGTACTAGATGAAAACTTCAATTAAATAAAATCCAATGCAATTGAGCAACAATTAATCATACTAGCTTTCCAGTACTTATATGCACATGCTAA
>NC_029793.2:94156637-94183085 GCF_000816755.2 Arachis ipaensis
TGTTGCATAGCAACACCAAACTTAGAATGCAATCATATGTCAATTTTATTTAACTAAAAACTAAGCAAATGAAGCTGTTATTTGTTAAGTACAATCACCAAGCCAAGAATCTGTCATGAATAAAGCTCTCTTGGTAATGTCTTAACAAACACAGTAAATAAGCAAACTAAAATGAAAGCATTTTAAAACAGAAAAATGACTAAAGAAAGTAGAATGAAAAAGTGTCAAATTAAAAGAGAAAAATAAAACTGCAGAGGCATTATGATTATGCAAACAAGTGGTGTTGCTGAATGATTTGCATAGAAAAATAAGTGGCACACCAATCTTAGAATCTTGGTGTGTCACTTTTATTTTTTTGATTTGATGCAATCATCCAAAAAGATTGAAAACAATTTGTTGCAAGGCAACACCAAACTTAGAATGTAACCATATGCCAATTTATTGAATTTAAACAAAGCAAAGAAAGAAAGCAAAGCAAGGAAGAGAAACATTACCTACTGTTGGCATGTTGCTCTTCACTTTCTTCCTCTTCTTCCAATTTGTTAAGAGGAATGACCTCAAGGGAGGAGAAGATTCAGCTATTGCCCCCTGTCTTGGTTTCCTCTCAGCAAGCTTTCTTTTGTACATGGCTTGACTGAGCTTGCTTGCTAGTGGTTTAGGGGTTGGATTGCTTGTGGTTGACCTCCTCTTGAATGTTGTCCTTGGTATTTTGGTCACAATCCTCTTCTCGGTGCTTTTGTTAATTGCCTTCACATCCTTGAATTCAAGACATGGTTGCTGTGTGATTTTTGGAGTGTTTCCTTCATTAAGAGCCTCTTGAACTGGTGGTTCCATGAGCCCTTCCTTCATGTGATTTTCTGCTTCACTTGAGAATGGATGTCCTTGATTGTCCTCCTCAATTTCTTGTTCTTCCACTTCCTCTCCAACAAATTGGTCTTTATTTTCCTTGCTTAGTGGATCTGAGCATTTCCCCATGTTCTCCAATTGCTCATCCATCTTCTGAAGACGGATTTCTTGTTCTCTCCAGGATTGTTGTTGTTCCTCCATGAGTTGTTCTTGTCTTTTCAACAATTCTCTGGATTTTTGATGAGATTGGTGATGGTGGGTAATATCCCATAAAATTTGTTTGATCATAAGATGAGTTGAACTCCATTTGAATTTTGGAAAACACAACACCATTGAAAATTGAAATTGCTCATATCAGAGATGAGAATTTCTTAGTGAGGCAAAAACTCAAACACCTTGGTTTCACTTTGAAACAGAAAAAAAAATAAAGAAAATGCTTGATCTAGACTTCTCACCCACTTAATCATTGTCAATCTAATCAATCCCCGGCAACGGCGCCAAAAACTTGATGGTATTTTTGTGGAAAACTGAATTTTCCAAAACACCATAAAATCACCGGCAAGTGTACTGGGTCGTATCAAGTAGTAAAACTCACTTAGAGTGAGGTCGATCCCACAGGGATTGATGGATCAAGCAACTTTAGTGGGTGATTAGTTTAGTCAAGCTAACATTGAGTGATTTGAGTGACAGTTGAAACAACAGAAAGTAAATGACAAGATGAATTAAAGTGCAGAAAGTAAATTGGACAGAAACTTAAAGAGCAAGAAATGTAAATTGCAAGAATCTTAAATGACAAGAAATGTAAATTACATGAAATATAAAGGGGAGTGGGTGCTGGAAATTAAAATTTAACAGAAAAGTGTAAATAGCAATCAAACAGAGAAGTAAAAGGTGCAAAATCATGCAACAGATCTAAACAAAAAAGGGAAATTGCTTGAAGACTTCAAAACAGAAAAGCAGTGCTTAATTTGCAGCAATTTAAAAGTGGTTCAAGATCTCAGGAGTGGAAGAGACTAGAAAACAAGTCTAGATCTCAAATCCTTCCTTGATCCAACAAGAAAAATTGCAAAAGAAATAAAGAAAAGTAAATTGCAGAAAGAGTAGAAGAAGAAGCTGCAGATGGAGAATGAAAATAGAATTCCTTCCAATCTCAATCCAAAATTTCAAGACAGAAAAAAAAAATAAGAGAGAAAGCAAAATGAAAAATAAAGAGTGCAAAACTCCCTATTGGAGCTAGCCTCCTTTCTCATGGAGCTCCCTAATGAGATGGAATTGATGCCTTTATATAGGCTTTACAAAGTAAAAAATGAAATTGAAATGAAAAACAAATTAAATGAAAATCCTAATTCTAGCTTGTTCTTGTGCCTTTGAGTGATGATGTGGGCTTTGCTTGCTTTGGATCTGAGGAGAAATGGGTTTGGTTGGCCTTGATTCAATTTGGAGAAGAATTGAATTTAAATGGAATTTTTATTCAATTTTTGGTCCATGGGTGTTGCTCCCAGGGGAAAGCTCACTTGGAAAACCCAACTTAGCTTTCAAGTTGTGCTGTCCGTGTCATTTGATGCGCGTCCAGCCTTGGTTGTGTGCCAAAATTGTGCGCACAAGGCTTGCTTGGTGCCTTTGGTCCGTGTCAAAATGTGGGGAAAAGGGGGGAAGTAGTGCTCAGTTGGGAAAACCAACTGAGCTCCCCTTGTGGCGCCTTGCTTTTGTCTTCAAGGTCCCAAGTTCAACTCTTGGTGGAAGAAGTTTTGTCAGCCTTTTCCTTGAATTTTCTTGAGTGGGAGCCTGATAAAGCTAAGTTGGAAAAGTGAACTGAGCACTATTTTGCTCTTGCCTCGCTTTCCTTGTGTCTCCCCCTTCGAGCCTTGGTGAAGCCACTTTGGTTTATTTTTGCTTGTTTTTGGTCTTTAAAGATGCCTTTCACTTGTGCCTTATTTTCATGCCAAATATGGACTATTATACATCGTTGGAAAACTCTGAATGTCAACTTTCTAACGCAACTGGAAGCACATCAATTGGACATACGTAGCTCAAGTTATTGCCCTTTGAAGAAGGTATGGTCATGCTGTAAACGCCCAGATTTTAACTTAGCGAAATTTCTTGCCTCCAAGCACATTTTTCTTGTACGGTAAAGCTAAGTTCACTTAGTGAACTGAGATTTAAGCATAAAAGAATGCAATATTTAAGCACTAATCATCAATTTCTTGTATGAAAAAGCATAGAAAAATATGACATGTTGACATGTCATCAACAATCACATTTTTCACTAACGTTCCTAACCTAAGGATGATCCACGTTAACTTCAACATTAGTGGCATCAACGTGACCACTAACGTTGCCTCTTGGTCCTTCACACACGTTATTGGGACTTACTTTTTCCAATAATGTTGAGAATCCTCCTTTCTCCCTACGTTAGAGTTCACGTTAGTGTGGCTAACGTGACCTTTAACGTAGGCTTGCCATATCTTCGAGAATATTAGTGACACTTACCTTTGTCACTAACGTTCCAAAATGCCCCTACTTCCCACGTTAGAGTTCACGTTAACTAGGTTAACGTGGCTTCTAACGTGGTATTGCTAGCCATCTCCAACGTTAGTGACAAAGGTGAGTGTCACTAACGTTGGCTCATCATCCCTTTTACTCACGTTAGCTTCCATGTTAATGTAGTTAACGTGGGAGTTAACGTGGCTCATAATGCCTCATCCCAACGTTAGTGACAAAGGTGAGTGTCACTAACGTTGGCGATTCTTTGCTCCCTCTATGTTAGAGTCCACGTTAACTGAGTTAACGTGACAACTAACGTGGCTCAAAGTGGCTTAGCTCAACGTTAGTGACAAAGGTGAGTGTCACTAACGTTGGTCATTCTTTTGTTTCCCCACATTAGAGTCCACGTTAACTTAGTTAACGTGGCTCTTAACGTGGCCAATATGAGCTTGGTCCAACGTTAGTGACAAAGGTGAGTGTCACTAACATTGGCTTCATTTTCTTCTTCCACGTTAACTACCACGTTAATGTAGTTAATGATAAACCCTGATTTTGTGGTTTATCTTGTGCTTATTTTGGGGGATTTTATCACCTTTTCTCACATTTATTCAATAAAAATAGCATGGTTTTGTAATTCTCCCTTGAATTGTGCTTAAATGTGAAAACATGCTTTTTAGGCCCTAAAATTGGTAATTTTAATTCACTTTAATTCCATTCGATGCCTTGATGTATTTGTTAAGTGATTTCAGGTTCATAGGACAAGTATTGGATGGAAGAAGTGAGGAGAAAAGCATGCAAGCGGGAGAACAAATGAAGAAATGAAGGAACCGGAAAGCTGTCAAGCCCGACCTCTTCGCACTCAATCGACCATAACTTGAGCTACAAAGGTCCAAATGAGGCGGTTCCAGTTGCGTTGGAAAGCTAACATCTGGGGCTTCAAAATAATATAAAATTTCTCATATGTTATTTCGCGATGAGGGGCGCGCACGCGCACTTTGCGCGCGCGTGCCGAATCTGCCGTGGCCCATTAAAGTGAATTCGCCCCCAGCGAATTCTGAAGCACTTTAGGCCCAACTCAACTCATTTCTGATGCTATTTCAGCCAAGGATTGAAGGAGAGTCAACACACTTAGTCATAGTCTAGTTTCATTATGCTTTAGCTTAGTTTCTAGAGAGAGAAGCTCTCTCTTCTCTCTAGAATTAGGATTAGGATTATGTTTAGTTCTTAGATCTAAGTTTTAATTTATCTTTTCTTCTACTCCTTCTTCTTAATTCCTTGTTATTACATTTATAATTCTTCCATTGTTGTTATTACTTTCTTCTACTTTGTTTGTAGATCTACTTTTGCTCATCCTAATTTCTTTTAGTGTAATTTGAAGTAATTCATTTAGATCTTGTTTCCTTTGATTGTTGTTATTGGTTTCTTACATTCAATTGTTGTTAGCTTTTACTCTTGTCACAAATTTACTATGCCTTGCTTTTATGCCTTCCAAGTATTGTTGGATCTCTTTTTAATTCTTGCATTTTGTGATGTTTACTTTTCTTGCACTCTAGGTGTTTGTTAAAATGCTTCCTCTAGTTTTTGAGTAGTGTTCTTTACTCTTGGCCTAGGCTAAGAGAATTGAGTGACCTTGAGTCATTGGGTCTCATTGAATTGGTGATTTGAGAACCCTTGGTGATCAATTTGATGCTCATTGACGCCAACCCACTACTAATCTAATTAGTAGGTAGGTTGGGACTTATGGGTTGATGTGATCAAGCCTATTTGACGTACTTCAAGCCTAGGAGTAGATATTACGTACTTAAGGCTTTGGAAGTAGACTTAATGGGTTGGCCTCTCATAATTATCAATATTTGGTATGTAGACAAGGATAGTGATCTCAATTATCTATGTCTAGTCAAGAGTTCTTACTATTTCTTTTATTAGTTCTTGTTGTTTTACTTTCTTGTCATTTAATTTTTCTTGCCATTTATTTCCTTGCAAAAATATAAAATCAACCCCCCCTTTTGCATTTTCATAGCCAATAATTAAACACTTCATTGCAACTCTTCGTGAGACGACCCGGAATCCAAATACTTCGGTTAATTTTCACTTGGGGTTTGTTAATTGTGACAAAACCAAATTTTTGATGTGGGAATTGTTTGTTGGTTTGGAACTATGCTTACAACGAAGTTATTCCTTCTATAAGAAGAAATTCTAGACCATCAACAAAACTCATGATCAAAATGGCGCCGTTGCCGGGGAGTTGCAATGGTGTTATGTTATTGGTTATTGTGTATATGTGAATATTGTGAATAGCTTGGTTTTTGGATTGCTTGTTAGTTTTTGCTAGTTTTAGCACTTTGTTTCATTATTTCTTGTTAGCTTTTTGTTTCTTATTTTCACTTTTCACTATGAATTCTTACTTTGGCTATGAGTGTGATTACAACTATGTTGTAGGAAATGGGAACTTCAATGAAGATGTGCATCAAGGATGGGATAACCAAAAGTGGGAGGAGCCATATGCATATGATCAATCCTCATGGAAACAACCTCCACCAATGCACTATGAAGAAGAGCCATTCTATGATGCATGCCAATTCAATGATTATGGTGAATCCTCTTGTGACTTTCAAGAACCACCACACACCTATGAGCCATATCCTCAACATAGCCCTCAACCATACTCACAAGCCCCTTCTTACCAACCATCTTCACATGACCCTAATCCATGTCCATCCTACCAACAATCATATGAGCCATATAAACCACACATAGAGCCACCACCATTCCAACATCAACATTTTCAAGAGTCACCCCCTCCATATTATTACCAAGATGAACTACCTCCAATGTATGAAAATTTCCAACCATAAGATGAATACTACCTTCCACCACAACCTCCCATGGAAGAATATTCATGTCCTTCAATCCAAGAGTCATATGATCCTACTCATGATATCCAAGAAGAACAAGAGTCAAGGGATCGTTTCAAGGAGACATTGGATCGATTTCAAGCAACCATGGAGTGTGTTGTGCAACAAATGGAAAGAATGGAAAGTATTGAACCACCACAACCCTACCAAGAAGAACCACCTTCCAACTATAATACCTTTCCCCCAAACAATGAACCCTCTCTTCCACCATCACCTCCCGATGAAGCCCCTATGCTAGAATTAAGGGATCTTGAATCTCATATTTTAAGGCAACACGAGGAGGATGAAAAGCAATTTGAGGAGTTAAGAGCAAAAATGGCTATCATGGTAGAAGCCATTGGCAACATAGTCTCATCCCGCCTAAGCCTATGCGATCAAGGCACTTCCATTGTGGAATGTGGAGAAGCAACCAAGGAGCTTAGTGAGGGAGTGAACTTGAAGCTCCAAGGTGAGGAAGAGGAGTTAAAGCAAGAAATGCAACAAGAGGAGGAGGTAGAGATTATTGAAGAAGAGGAAGAAGTGGTTGAAGACTTAGGAGATGTGAAACCACCTTGGGAGTCTAGGATTGAAGAAAACCCCTCCAAGATGATTGAATTTGATGCTAAGGAGGAATGTGCACAACCTCCAAGGCATATCTCTTATGAAGAATTGGATGGAATAGAGCAAGAATTGAGTCTCCTTGGTGATGAAGATCAAGCATCAAGTCTTAGTGGTGAAGAATCCTTTGAGCATGAAGAACCTTATCTTGATGAAATGGAAAGCAATGTGGAGGTAAATGTCTCTCACCCTCCCATTTATGATTTGAGTAAGGGAAAATAGTTAGATAAAAGTGTTGAACAAATGATTGATATTAAGAGATCTTGTGGAGAGGTGGAAGTACTTAGAAAAAGGAGGATGGGAATTGAATACGCCTTGTCAAGACCATTGGAATCACCTTTGCCTAGGTTGCCATCTACACCTTCATTTGAGTGGATGAAACTCATTTCTATTATCCCACTCGAATATGGCTTGCTTGAAACGGATGGTCAACTTAGGATGCTTTGTGGGATGAAGCGTAAAAGAAAAATGTTTTGTGGTTGGCGTTGCAAATCAAGGCTCATTATGGTTGAAGCTTCAAAGAGCAAGGGTTGGACTAGTGCTCAATTGAATGGGTCTAGGAGAATATATTGGTGCTCCTATGAGAATTCATCTCTCTTGCCACCCGGAGGAAATCACCATGATCAACTCAAGGACGGGTGTGAAAACAAAGTGTGGGATCCCGGATCGCACAAGGAAGATCAACTTTGGGAGCCTATGGTTTGTGGAGAACTCCATCAAAGCTTGGAGTCATTAACTTTGAATGATGATGCACAATGGAAGTCCAAGCATTGGTGGATGCTCAAGGATGGATTCAAGCACAAGCCACCTTGATGAAGAGCTCCCCATAAGTCCAACTTAAGGACAATAAACAAAAGTGCTAGGTGGGAGACACCCCACCATGGTAAACTCTTTCCTTTTTCCCTTTTGTACATATTGGTAAAATAAGTTTAATTTCATGTTTTGTTTGATTATTTGAGTTTAATTGGGAGTCTAGTAGGTTAAATAAGGTTTTATGATGTTTTGGTAGTCGTTTGGAGGTTTGGAATGCTTGGTTTGGTGCAAAAACATAGACAAATTTTGAAAAACAGAGCACCACCCACGCGCACGCGCACTCCACGCGTACGCGTGAATCAAGCAATTTCTGCCATCCACGCGGACGCGCCATGTACGCGCACGCGTGGATTAAATTTTTCCACTTCCCATACATTCACCCGAGAGTTATGCATGAAGTGTGCCAACTTTGTGCCCAAAGGCACGCGAACGCGTACCTTGCGCGTCCGCGCCGACTTTCTGCTTCGCCATGCACGCGTATGCGCACTGCACGCGTACGCGTCGCTTCCATTTCGTCAATCCACGCTTACGCGTACATGACGCGCACGCGTGTATTGCCCTGTTTCACTCATCTTCTTTTCTTCTCCTCTTTCCATTTCGTTCCTTCTTCTCTTTTCTTTTCCACTCTTAAAATATCATCCAACACTACCAAGCATCATGTAGCACCATTTCTTTTAGTTGGTTTGTTAGTTTAATTTTTGTTTTCGATTATAAGTGTTGGATTACTAATCTTGCTTACTATTTACTGCTGCTTATTACTGATAGGATGTTAGTTTAACATCATTATGTTATTGTGATTGTTGGATTCCTTTGTTGAGGTTATAATTTATTACTTGGTTTTGGATTTTCATGTTTAACATTTGTGAATACCAAGTACATGTTACATTGCCTTCATGCATCTTAACTTCTTGAATTGCATGTTCTGGCCACCATGCATTCATCATCCATTGTTAGGCAATTGTACATTATCAATACATTTTTTTAGGATGCTTGTTCTAATTGATCATCACCTATTTCATGCATTGAGATTGTGGAATTGTGAAATCGGATCGAAAGCTTACCTAGTGACATATTTTTGAGCTTTTCAAGCTTTGTGGATCATGCTTGCTATGTGATTGATTTTCACTACTATATTCTTTTTCCTACATCCATGTATTTCACCTCTATGTCAATTAGGTGTTGCAACAACTTCAATATGTGTCATTGATTGTTGTGTGAGTTTCATATACCATTTTGTTCACTAAGTCTACCTACATATCAATCAATGTCCATGCACTATCCAATTTCACAATGGCTTGATTAATTGCTTGAATGCTTTTATACTTCTTCACTACTTGTTGGGTTGTTTTAGCCTACAAGTCTTTTAAAGTATCTCAAGTACACTAGAATGAGTGAAGTGCATGTTTTATTTTGTATAATTGTGACATGATTTTTAAATACTAGAGTGTGAGTTCTAAACCACATGCAAGTTAGAACCCATACAACTATTTTTCATTATTGTCACACCAATTCACTCACTCAATTCTAGTGATTTACCTCATTCCAACAATCCATGCTTCCTTGCTTGTGCATTTACTTGTCTTATTATCTCCTATTTTCTATATTTAGGATGAGTCATCATAAGCAAAAATAGAAGCGGGAGAAGAACACATAGCATTGGTTGACCTACCAACTGAAGGTAGCAACTTGGAGAGTCACCGTACCCCCTTGCTCATTTAGTGCACCGAGGACGGTGCAACCTTTTAAGTGTGGGTAGGTCGTCCGACCGCTCGGCATTTTTGGGTGACAAGTTTCTAATCCCAACACTTTTGCATTTCATTTTAGGATTTTTAGTTGTATTTTCTTATTTTGCATATGTATATATTAAGCTTAGTCAAAATCATGATATTTTCCAAGGATTTTATCTATAGGAAACCCCAATTGAAGAAAAAAAAAATTTTTTTTAGAACTTGCTTGAATTATATACTTTGTGGAACATAATTTTTGAGCTAAGAACACAAGCATGTGAGATTTGAGCCTAATTGTGTGGTTATATTATACATAACCACTTATTTTCATTCTTGTGTGCATTATTCTCTTCCTATGATTGTAATCTTTGATTTGTTTAATTCTATATGTCCATTATTTTGTGTATACATGCATTTATATGATTGAGGCCATTGTTCAAATAGCTCACTTACCCAAATAGCCTACCTTTTATCTTCCATTGATAACCAATTTGAGCCTATGCTTAACCCATTTGTTCTTAATTGTAGCACATTACAAACCTAAGTGAAAAACAATAAATATCCCTTAATTTGGATCTTTGATTAGCTTAGGCTAGTGAGAGTGTTTATCATTTGATTTTGGGAGAGTTGGGAACATTGGGTAGAGATAAAAGTGTGTTTGTGTTTTTGTTGAAAAATTTTGGGAATTAGGTACATACTCATGTATTAATCATGTGTAAACCATATGCATTGATATTTTTGTATATATTTTAGTTTGAATATATATATAGAAAAGAAAGAAAAAGAAAAGCAATAAAAAGGGGACAAAAATGCCCCAAAGTCAAGGTTCAATAAAAGTCAATGCATGTGTGTGGTAATCAAAAGAGAATGCATGAGCGTGTGAAAAAGTGAAGAATGGGTAGTTAGGTTTGTTTAGAATTGTATAGGTTGTCATAGGTTAGGTAGGAAGTTTAAGTTAATCAAAGATAAAAATTTCAAGCTCACTTGACCATATGCATCCTACCTTGACCCTAGCCCCATTACAACCTATGGGAAAGCCCTCATGATATTTATATGCATGCATAAAGTAATTGTTGATTGTTAGATGAAAAACAAACCTTGGAAAACATGATTAGGGGAGGATTGAGTGAATCAACCCCATACACTTGAGTGACTAGAGCGGATACACATCCGGTGAGGGTTCGATTGCTCAATTACATGTTTTCACCCATGATCATGTCTTTTCTTGCAAGTTCGTAAAATCTTCTTAATAATTCAATTCAATTGTGGGTTGAGATGCCTTGATGTATTTGTTAAGTGATTTCAGGTTCATAGGGCAAGTATTGGATGGAAGAAGTGAGGAGAAAAGCATGCAAGCGGGAGAACAAATGAAGAAATGAAGGAACCGGAAAGCTGTCAAGCCCGACCTCTTCGCACTCAATCGACCATAACTTGAGCTACAGAGGTCCAAATGAGGCGGTTCCAGTTGCGTTGGTAATGAGCGGATATTTTATACGCTTTTTGGAGTTAATTTCATATAGTTTTTAGTATGCTTTAGTCAGTTTTTAGTTTATTTTCATTAGTTTCTAGGAAAAATTCATATTTCTAGACTTTACTATGAGTTTGTGTGTTTTTCTGTAATTTCAGGTATTTTCTGGCTGAAATTGAGGGAGCTGAGCAAAAATCTGATTCAGGCTGAAAAAGGACTGCTGATGCTGTTGGATCCTGACCTCTCTGCACTCGGAATGGAATTTATGGAGCTACAGGAGTCCAATTGATGCGCTTCTAATTGCGTTGGAAAGTAGACATCCAGGGCTTTCCAGAAATATATAATAGTCCATACTTTGCTCAAGGATAAACGACGTAAACTGGCGTTCAACGCCAGTTCCATGTTGCAGTCTGGCGTCCAGCGCCAGAAACACATTACAAGTTGGAGTTCAATGCCAGAAACAGGTTATAGCCTGGCGTTGAACGCCCAAAACAGCCCAGGCACGTGAGAAGCTTTAGTCTCAGCCCCAGCACACACCAAGTGGGCCCCAGAAGTGGAATTTTGCACTATCTATCATAGTTTACTCATTTTCTGTATACTTAGGTTACTAGTTTAGTATTTAAACAACTTTTAGAGACTTATTTTGTATCTCATGACATTTTAGATCTGAATTTTGTACTCTTTGACAGCATGAGTCTCTAAACTCCATTGTTGGGGGTGAGGAGCTCTGCTGTGTCTCGATGAATTAATGCAAGTATTTCTGTTTTCCATTCAAACATGCGTGTTCCTATCTAAGGTATCCATTCGCACTTCAACATGAATGTGATGAACGTGACAATCATCATCATTCCCCCACGAACGCGTGCCTGACAACCACTTCCGTTCACCGTAGTATGAATGAATATCTCTTGGATCTCTTAATCAGAATCTTCGTGGTATAAGCTAGATTGATGGCAGCATTCAAGAGAATCCGGAAAGTCTAAACCTTGTCTGTGGAATTCTGAGTAGGATTCAAGGATTGAATGACTGTGACGAGTTTCAAACTCGCGAGTGCTGGGCGTAGTGACAGACACAAAAGGATAGTAAATCCTATTCCGGTACGATTGAGAACCTGCAGATGATTAGCCGTGCGGTGACAGTGCACCTGGACCCTTTTCACTGGAAGGATGGATGGTAGCCATTGACAACGGTGATCCACCAACACACAGCTTGCCATAGGAGGACGTGCATGCGTGAATCAGGAAACAGAAGAAAGCAGAATTTCAGAAGACAAAGCATCTCCAAAACTCCAACATATTCTCCATTACTGCATACAAGTATAATTTGTGTTCTGCCCTTCTTACTTTTTACAATTCAAATTAAGAATTATTATTGATATTATATCCTGACTAAGAGTTACGAGATAACCATAGCTTGCTTCAAGCCAACAATCTCCGTGGGATTGACCCTTACTCACGTAAGGTATTACTTAGACGACCCAGTGCACTTGCTGGTTAGTGGTGCGAAGTTGTAAGAGAGTAATGTGAACATTAACATTACAATTTCGTGCACCAAGTTTTTGGTGCCGTTGCCAGGGATTGTTTGAGTTTGAACAACTGACGGTGAATTCTGTTGCTTAGATTAGGAAAATTTTGTCTTTTGGGTCAGAGTCTTTTATATTCTTTTCAAAAAAAATAAAATAAAATTAAAAATGATATTTTTTCTTAGTTATTAAAAATATTTTTCAAAACAAGTGTTACATTTACTGCCCATTTGGCTAGAGCGTTAGTCTGTGTTCTTGGTAAATTGGGTACCTTCTTTTTAAAATTCTTTTTCAAAAATAATTTTTACATTAAATCTTGTGCCAAACTTTAAGTTTGGTGTTTTCTTGTTGATTTTTCTTTGGTTTTCGAAAAATCTTATTTTGGTTTTCTAAAAATTTTAAGTTTGGTGTTCTTTCTTCATGTTCTTGTGTTCTTGTGAATCTTCAAAGTGTTCTTGAGTTTTCCTTGTGTCTTGATCTTAAAATTTTTATGTTTGGTGTTCCTTGGTGTTTTTCCTCCAAAATTTTTGAAAACAAGGAGCATTAGATCTAAAAATTTTAAATCTTGTTCTATCTTATTGTTTTTCTCTCTCCTCTTTAAATTCAAAAATATATTTTCTCTCTATTTTAAAGCAAATTTTCGAAATTTACCTTTAAAATTTAGATTTTTATTTCAAAATTTAAAACCTTTTTCAAAAATCATCATATCCTTTTCAAAACTTCCTAACCACTTTCTCTCTCTTCATTTTTTCGAAAATCTTCACCCATTTTTATTTATTTTATTTTTATTTATTTTATTTTCGAAATAAATAAATAAATAAATAAATAAATAAATAAATAAAAATAAAATTCAAAGATAGACTACAAGAGACAAGGATGGCTAATATAAATATGGAAGAACAATTGGAGCAAACAAAACAGCAGCTGTCAAAACAAATAACAGAAGAATGCCAAGCAGTTCAATTAAGAAGTGGGAAAACATTAAATACCCTACCTCAAGGCAGCAGGAAGCCAAGAAATGAGCAAACCACCCAAAATCCATCTGAGGACAGTAAGAGCACAGGAAAAAATAATTCTGGCGTTAAAACGCCAGAAATTGGGTGGAAGGCTGGCGCTGAACGCCCAGACCATGCTCAGGACTGGCGTTCAACACCAGAAACAAGCAAGGAACTGGCGTTGAACGCCCAAAGGAAGCACAGTTCTGGCGTTCAGACGCTAGGAACAGATGAGGAATTGGCGTCTAATGTCACTCCAGCTTCTAACTCTGGCACTCAAATGCCAGAGATGGATCAGACACACACAAGTGCTGATGACAACCCCTCTAAAAAGGCTTCTTCAACTATTTCTGTAGGAAATAAACCTACAGCAACCAAGGTTGAGGAATATAAAGCCAAGATACCTTATCCTCAAAAAGTCCGCCAAGATGAGCAGGATAAGCAATTTGCTCGCTTTGCAGATTATCTCAGGACCCTTGAAATTAAGATTCCGTTTGCAGGGGCACTTGAGCAAATTCCTTCTTATGCCAAGTTCATGAAAGAGATCTTGAGTCATAAGAAGGATTGGAGAGAAACTGAAAGAGTTCTCCTCACTGAAGAATGCAGCGCAGTCATTCTGAAAAGCTTTCTTGAAAAGCTTAAAGATCCCGGAAGCTTTCTAATACCATGCACATTAGAGGGAAATTGCACCAAGACAGCTTTATGCGATTTTGGGGCAAGCATCAACCTAATACCTACATCCACTATCAGAAAGCTTGGTTTAACTGAAGAAGTTAAACCAACCCGGATATGTCTCCAACTTGCTGATGGCTCCATTAAATACCCATCAGGCGTGATTGAGGACATGATTGTCAGGGTTGGGCCATTCGCCTTTCCCACTGACTTCGTAGTGCTGGAGATAGAGGAGCACAAGAGTGCTACTCTCATTCTAGGAAGACCTTTCCTAGCAACTGGACGAACTCTCATTGATGTCCAAAAGGGGGAAGTCACCCTGAGAGTCAATGAAGATGAGTTTAAGTTGAATGCTGTCAATGCCATGCAGCATCCAGACACACCAAAAGACTACATGAAAGTTGATCTTATTGACTCTTTGGTAGAAGATATCAACATGGCTGAGAGTCTCGAATCAGAGCTGGAAAAAATCTTTAAAGATGTTCCACCTGATCTAGAGGACTCAGAGGAATTGAAAGAGTCTCTGAAATTTCCTCAGGAAGAGGAAAAATCTCCTAAACCCGAGCTCAAACCATTACCACCATCCCTGAAATATGCATTTCTGGGAGAAGGTGATACTTTTCCAGTGATCATAAGCTCTACTTTAAATCCACAGGAAGAGGAAGCACTAATTCAAGTGCTAAGGACACACAAGACAGCTCTTGGGTGGTCCATAAGTGACCTTAAGGGCATCAGCCCAGCTAGATGCATGCACAAGATCTTATTGGAGGACAATGCTAAGCCAGTGGTTCAACCACAGAGGCGGATAAATCCAACCATGAAGGAAGTGGTGCAGAAAGAGGTCACTAAATTACTGGAGGCTGAGATTATTTATCCTATTTCAGATAGCCCCTGGGTGAGTCCTGTTTAAGTTGTCCCTAAAAAAGGAGGCATGACAGTGGTTCATAATGAAAAAAATGAACTGGTTCCTACAAGAACAGTTACAGGGTGGCGCATGTGTATTGATTACAGAAGGCTCAATACAGCCACCAGAAAGGATCATTTTCCCTTACCATTCATAGACCAGATGCTAGAAAGACTAGCAGGTCATAATTATTACTGCTTTTTGGATGGCTATTTAGGCTACAACCAAATTGCAGTAGATCCCCAGGATTAAGAGAAAACAGCATTCACATGTCCATCTGGAGTATTTGCTTATAGAAGGATGCCTTTTGGGCTGTGTAATGTGCCTGCAACCTTTCAGAGATGCATGCTCTCTATTTTCTCTGATATGGTGAAAAAATTTCTGGAAGTCTTCATGGATGACTTCTCAGTATATGGAGACTCATTCAGCTCCTGTCTTGATCACCTGACACTGGTTTTGAAAAGATGCCAAGAGACCAACCTGGTTTTAAACTGGGAAAAATGTCACTTTATGGTGACTGAAGGGATTGTCCTTGGGCATAAAATTTCAAACAAGGGAATAGAGGTGGATCAAGCTAAAATAGAGGTAATTAAAAAATTACCACCACCTGCCAATGTTAAGGCAATCAGAAGCTTTCTGGGGCATGCAGGATTCTATAGGAGGTTTATAAAGGATTTTTCAAAAATTGCAAAACTTATAAGCAACCTGCTAGCTGCTGACACGCCATTTGTGTTTGACACAGAGTGTCTGCAGGCATTTGAAACTCTGAAAGCTAAGCTGGTCACAGCACTAGTTATCTCTGCACCAGACTGGACATTACTGTTCGAATTAATGTGTGATGCCAGTGATCACGCCATTGGTGCAGTACTGGGGCAGAGGCATGACAAGCTTCTGCATGTCATTTATTATGCTAGCCGTGTTTTGAATGATGCCCAGAAAAATTACACAACCACAGAAAAAGAATTGCTTGCAGTGGTTTATGCCATTGACAAGTTTAGATCATACTTAGTAGGATCAAAAGTGATTGTGTACACAGATCATGCTGCTCTTAAATATCTACTCACAAAGCAGGATTCAAAACCCAGACTCATAAGATTGGTGTTACTTCTGCAAGAGTTTGATATAGAAATAAGAGGCAGAAAAGGGACAGAAAACCAAGTGGCTGACCATCTGTCCCGGATAGAACCAGTGGAAGGGGCGTCCTCCCCCTCTATTGAGATCTCTAAAGCCTTTCCGGATGAGCATTTGTTCGCCATTCAGGAATTACCAGGGTTTGCAGACATTGCAAACTACAAAGCTGCAAGGTTCATTCCCAAGGAGTACAGCAGGCAACAAAAGAAAAAATTAATTACTGATGCAAAGTACTACTTGTGGGATGAACCCTATCTCTTTAAGAGATGTGCAGGCGGAATAATCCGTAGGTGTGTGCCTAGAGAAGAAGCGCAGAGGATCCTATGGCATTGCCATGGATCACAATATGGAGGCCATTTCGGAGGTGAGCGAACAGCCACCAAGGTCCTCCAATGTGGTTTCTACTAGCCTACACTCTATAGAAATTCCCGAGAGTTTGTACGTAACTGTGACAGTTGCCAGAGAGCTGGTAATTTTTCTCATAGTTATGCCATGCCTCAACAAGGAATCTTGGAGATTGAGTTGTTTGATGTATGGGGAATTGATTTCATGGGGCCTTTCCCACCATCATACTCAAACACTTATATTCTGGTGGCAGTTGACTATGTATCAAAATGGATAGAGGCCATTGCCACACCCACCAATGATACTAAAACAGTACTAAAGTTCCTCCAGAAACACATATTCAGCAGATTTGGTGTCCCTAGGGTACTAATCAGTGATGGGGGCACTCACTTCTGCAACAAACAGCTTTACTCTGCCATGGTCCGGTATGTGATTCGCCATAAGGTGGCAACTCCATATCATCCACAGACAAATGGGCAAGTGGCAACTCCATATCATCCACAGACAAATGGGCAAGCTGAAGTCTCTAACAGAGAACTAAAAAGAATCCTGGAACGGACAGTAAGTACCCGTAGAAAGGATTGGGCACGAAGCTTGGATGATGCTCTGTGGGCTTACAGAACAGCATTCAAGACTCCCATAGGGACCTCTCCTTACCAACTTGTGTATGGTAAGGCTTGTCACCTGCCTGTGGAACTGGAACATAAGGCCTACTGGGCAACCAGATTCCTTAACTTTGATGCCAAATTAGCTGGAGAGAAAAGATTGCTCCAACTGAATGAGCTAGAGAAAGCGCTTGCTGGGAGGCAACCCAGCCATGGGGCATCACTTCCTCTAAGCATTTTGCCCTATTCTTGATTTTATTTGTTTATATAAAGTTCATTGATACTAAGGTAAATAGTCAATTGTATAAGTTTACAGGGTTACAGAAGGATTCTGCACACAAAACAGAGAAAAAGAGCTCACTGGTAAGAAAACGCCAGTAAGGATAGCCATCTGGGCGTTAAACGCCAGAAAGAAGCATCTTCTGGGCGTTGAACGCCAGAAAGAAGCTCCTTCTGGGTGTTTAACGCCAGATTTACAGCGTCCTGGGCGTTCAGAAAAACGCCCAGTGACAAAGGAGTTCCTGGCGTTCAACGCCAGAAAGAAACAACAGCTGGGCGTTGAACGCCCAGGAGAAGCAGCAGTTGGGCGTTGAACGCCCAAAACATGCAGCGTTTGGGCGTTCAAACGCTAGGATGGTGGGGAGGAGGTAACAAATCTATCTCTTTTCATTCAAAAATCTTTTCAACTAATCAATATCTTTTTCAAATCTCCATATTATCTTTTTCAAAAAATCCAAATTTATCTTTTTCAAATATCTTTCATATCTTTTCAATTTTAAATTATATCTTTTTTTATCATACTTATCTCTTTTTAAATCATATCTTCTATCTTATCTTTTTCCCTATTTTCGAAAACCCACCCCCCTCCCTTTTAAAAACACATTCGGCCTCCTTCCTCTCATCCACCATTCAACACTAGCTCTCCTTCTATCCCTCTCCTTTCTTTTCTTTTGCTTGAGGACAAGCAATCCTCTAAGTTTGGTGTGTTTATCCGTGATAACTAAATCATACCCACTAAGATCATGGCTCCTAAAGGAAAACAACCCACTCCAAGAGGCAAGAAAGAGAGTGTTCCAAAACCACTTTGGAATCAAGGGAGGTTCTTAACCAAAGAACATTCAGACCATTACTACAAAATAATGGGTCTAAGATCTGTGATCCCGGAAGTCAAGTTTGATATGAAAGAAGATGAATATCCGGAGATCCAAGAGCAGATTCGAAACAGGAACTGGGAAGTCCTAGCTAATCCTGAAATGAAAGTGGGAAAGAATATGGTTCAAGAATTCTACACTAATATGTGGCAAACAGACAGACAGAGAATATCTGGAGCTGCCCTCTATGACTACAGGACTGTGGTCAGAGGAAAGATTGTTCACATCCATCCTGACAAAATCAGGGAGATCTTTAAGCTACCTCAGCTGAAAGATGACCCAGACTCCTTCAATAGGAGAATGATGAGAACAAACAAGGGCCTGGATAAGATTCTAGAGGATATATGCATCCCTGGAGCCAGGTGGACCACCAGCACGAAGGGTGCCCCAAGTCAACTCAAGAGAGAAGATCTCAAACCAGTCGCCAGAGGATGGCTGGACTTCATTGGGCGTTCTATATTACCCACCAGCAACTGTTCTGAAGTCAATATTAGAAGAGCAGTGATGATCCATTGCATTATGTTGGGAAAAGAAGTAGAAGTTCATCAACTGATCCCATCTAAATTCTACATACTTGCCAACAAGAACTCCAAGGATGCCAGGTTGGCTTATCCAAGCCTAATCTCTATGCTCTACAAAGATGCTGGAGTAAAGATGGGAATAACAGAGTATATCTCAGTGGAGCAACCAATCACTAAAATCACAATGGAAAAACAACAAATGCAGGATGACCCCATCGAGAGGACGGCGCAAGAATTCCTACCAGAACTCCTTCAATTTGAATACTGGGAGCATCTTGAGGCATCCGTCACTAAGTTGCAAGAAACCATGGACCAATTGAAGGAAGAACAGCAAAATCAAAACAGCATGCTTTGTAAACTGCTCAGAGAACAAGAGGTGCAAGAGCGTGAATTAAGAGAACTAAAGCGTCAGAAACTATCTCTTGAAGGGCCAAGCACCCCACAGACTAAAGAGGCATCCACTTCCCAAAGTCAAGGTTGTTGAGTTCTGATCTTAACCTTAACCCTGTGATAACTTTTTTTTTCTATTATTTGAGTTTCACCTTAGGAGTCATATAATGGCAATTAGTATTTATATTTTGATTTTATCCCCAATTAAGCTATAATTTATTTTTCTCATCATCATTAAACATGAATAAAATAGAAGATTTTCTTTAGAACAAGGAGGCAATAATTTTCGAGTTTTTAATAAAACAAATTCTAATTGTTTACATGTGGTGGTAATGCTTTCTGCCTTCTGAATGAATGCTTGAACAGTGCATATGTCTTTGGAATTTGATGTTCTTGAATGTTAAATATGTTGGCTCTTGAAAGAATGATAAACATGAGACATGTTATTGGTAATCTGAAAAATCATAAAAATGATTCTTGAAGCAAAAAAAAGCAGTGAATACAAAGCTTGCAAAAGAAAAAAAAAGCAAGCAGAAAAAGCCAATAACCCTTAAAACCAAAAGGCAAGGGTAATAAAAAGGATCCAAGGCTTTGAGCATCAGTGGATAGGAGGGACTGAGGGAATCAAATCCTGGTCTAAGCGGCTAAACCAAGCTGTCCCTAACCATGTGCTTGTGGCGTGAAGGTGTCAAGTGAAAACTTGAGACTGAGCGGTTAAAGTCAAGGTCCAAAGCAAAGAGAAGAGTGTGCTTAAGAACCCTGGACACCTATAATTGGGGGCTTTAGCAAAGCTGAGTCACAATCTGAAAAGGTTCACCCAATTATGTGTCTGTGGCATTTATGTATCCGGTGGAAATACTGGAAAACAAAGTGCTTAGGGCCACGGCCAAGACTCATAAAAGTAGCTGTGTTCAAGAATCAACATACTGAACTAAGAGAATCAATAACACTATCTGAATTTTAAGTTCCTATAGATGCCAATCAGTTTGAGCTTCAATGGATAAAGTGAGATGCCAAAACTGTTCGGAAGCAAAAAGCTACTAGCCCCGCTCATTTAATTAGAATCTGAGCTTCACTCAAAAACTCTGAGATATTATTGTTTCTTGACTCATTTGTATTCTATTTTATTTATCTAGTAGCTTGAGGACAAGCAACAGTTTAAGTTTGGTGTTGTGATGAGCGGATATTTTATACGCTTTTTGGGGTTAATTTCATATAATTTTTAGTATGCTTTAGTTAGTTTTTAGTTTATTTTCATTAGTTTCTAGGAAAAATTCATATTTCTGGACTTTACTATGAGTTTGTGTGTTTTTCTGTAATTTCAGGTATTTTCTGGCTGAAATTGAGGGAGCTGAGCAAAAATCTGATTCAGGATGAAAAAGGACTGCTGATGCTGTTGGATCCTGACCTCTCTGCACTCGAAATGAAATTTATGGAGCTACAAGAGTCCAGTTGACGCGCTTCTAATTGCGTTGGAAAGTAGACATCCAGGGCTTTCCAGCAATATATAATAGTTCATACTTTGCTCAAGGATAGACGACGTAAACTGGCGTTCAACGCCAGTTCCATGTTGCAGTCTGGCGTCCAGCGCCAGAAACACGTTACAAGTTGGAGTTCAACGCTAGAAACAGGTTACAGCCTGGCGTTGAACGCCCAAAACAGCCCAGGCACGTGAGAAGCTTTAGCCTCAGCCCCAGCACACACCAAGTAGGCCCCAGAAGTGGAATTCTGCACTATCTATCATAGTTTACTCATCTTTTGTAAACCTAGCTTACTAGTTTAGTATTTAAACAACTTTTAGAGACTTATGCCATAAGAGGACGTGCGTGCGTGAATCAGGAAACAGAGGAAAGCAGAATTTCAGAAGACAAAGCATCTCCAAAACTCCAACATATTCTCCATTACTGCATACAAGTATAATTTGTGTTCTGCCCTTCTTACTTTTTACAATTCAAATTAAGAATTATTATTGATATTATATCCTGACTAAGAGTTACGAGATAACTATAGCTTGCTTCAAGCCAACAATCTCCGTGGGATCGACCCTTACTCATGTAAGGTATTACTTGGACGACCCAGTGCACTTGCTGGTTAGTTGTGCGAAGTTGTAAGAGAGTAATGTGAACATTAACATTACAATTTCGTGCACCAGTTGGAAAGCTAACATCTGGGGCTTCAAAATGATATAAAATTTGCCATATGTTACTCCGCGCTGAGGGGCGCGCACGCGCACTTTGTGCGCGCGTGCCGATGCTGCCGTGGCCCATTAAAGTGAATTCGCCCCCAGCGAATTCTGAAGCACTTTAAGCCTAACCCAACTCATTTCTGATGCTATTTCAGCCAAGGATTGGAGGAGAGTCAACACACTTAGTCATAGTCTAGTTTCATTATGCTTTAGCTTAGTTTCTAGAGAGAGAAGCTCTCTCTTCTCTCTAGAATTAGGATTAGGATTAGGTTTAGTTCTTAGATCTAAGTTTTAATTCATGTTTTCTTCTACTCCTTCTTCTTAATTCCTTGTTATTACATTTATAATTCTTCCATTGTTGTTATTACTTTCTTCTACTTTGTTTGTAGATCTACTTTTGCTCATCCTAATTTCTTTTAGTGTAATTTGATGTAATTCATTTAGATCTTGTTTCCTTTGATTGTTGTTATTGATTTCTTACATTCAATTGTTGTTAGCTTTTACTCTTGTCACAAATTTACTATGCCTTGCTTTTTATGCCTTCCAAGTATAGTTGGATCTCTTTTTAATTCTTGCATTTTGTGATGTTTACTTTTCTTGCACTCTAGGTGTTTGTTAAAATGCTTCCTCTAGTTTTTGAGTAGTGTTCTTTACTCTTGGCCTAGGCTAAGGGAATTGAGTGACCTTGAGTCATTGGGTCTCATTGAATTGGTGATTTGAGAACCCTTGGTGATCAATTTGATGCTCATTGACGCCAACCCACTACTAATCTAATTAGTAGGTAGGTTGGGACTTATGGGTTGATGTGATCAAGCCTATTTGACGTACTTCAAGCCTAGGAGTAGATATTACGTACTTAAGGCTTTGGAAGTAGACTTAATGGGTTGGCCTCTCATAATTATCAATATTTGGTATGTAGACAAGGATGGTGATCTCAATTACCTATGTCTAGCCAAGAGTTCTTACTATTTCTTTTATTAGTTCTTGTTGTTTTACTTTCTTGTCATTTAATTTTTCTTGCCATTTATTTTCTTGCAAAAATATAAAATCAACCCCCCCTTTTGCATTTTCATAGCCAATAATTAAACACTTCATTGCAACTCTTCGTGAGACGACCCGGAATCCAAATACTCCGGTTAATTTTCACTTGGGGTTTGTTATTTGTGACAAAACCAAATTTTTGATGTGGGAATTGTTTGTTGGTTTGGAACTATGCTTACAACGAAGTTATTCCTTCTATAAGAAGAAATTCTAGACCATCAAGCAAAACTCATTATCAGTTAACGTGGCAATTAACGTGGACTATGATGGCTTCGAGGATGTTATTGGCGATTACTTTTCTCATTAACGTTGCAAGCTAGCTCCCTTTCCACGTTAGAGGCCACGTTAGTTAGACTAACGTGGCCGCTAACGTGGTTCTTCCTTGCTTCCTTTGTCCTGAAATCAAGCAATAAAGTGCATCAAAGTTCTAGTCCAAGTTATGAGACATG
The DNA here is from genome assembly GCF_000816755.2 of Arachis ipaensis. NCBI lineage: Eukaryota > Viridiplantae > Streptophyta > Magnoliopsida > Fabales > Fabaceae > Arachis > Arachis ipaensis. The sequence goes on from NC_029793.2 coordinate 94,179,399, forward strand.
CATCATCCAATTTGTCATTCAATTCATGCATAATTCTCACGAATTCATATAAAAATCACAATGTTAGCTTGAATCAAGATGTAAGTGAAATTCTACCCAAAACTTGCTTATTTCCTAAGAAAGTGCATGAAACTACCCTAAAACCATAAAGAAAAGGTCAGTGAAACTGGCCAAAATGCCCTGGCATCACAACACCAAACTTAAAGCTTGCTTGTCCCTAAGCAAGTACTGGAACAAGAGAATGATGAATAAATTGACAAGATGAATGAATCATTATTGTGGAAGTCATATTCTTGGTTTTATGGGGTTTCATGCATAGCAATTTAGGTTCATTCCTTTACTGGCTTTCAGACCTTTATCATGCCTTGGAATACTCACTTGATTGCACCCTTTGAGACTTTATTTATTGATCCCTTTGTCTTTCTAAGGTTCATTTCTTCCTTAGGCTAAGTGTTCTGTGAGGGGGCGACTCTTTAAGATAAGTTTTCAGCCAACACTCCCAAACCAGTTGGTTCAAGGTGCTAGGTGTTGAAACACCCCTAAGGACTTACTCCCTCAAGTCTCTCTCCCCCAAACATGCACACCACAGGCACATGGTTTGTTATTTTCTTCCCTTGAGGTCTTGGTGTCCAGCACCTCTTTGGGTTACTAAATGTTCTGTAGCAAGGTTGCTCTTTATAGTGGATTTTCAGTTGATAATCCCGGGTTAGTTAACCCAAGTTACCAAGTGATGAAGCACTCCTAAGAACTTATTCATCCAAGCAGATCCTTGGTACAAGAGCACCACAGTCACATCCCTCAAGATTCAAGCCCTTGGTGCCTAGCCTTATTCTTTATTAACTTTTCTTTCTTTTTCAACTCTTATTGTTCTTTTCCTTTTTCTTATTAGGATCTTATTATTTAGCTAGTCTCATGGGGTGTGTTTCAAGCATATGATTTAGGGCAGATAGTTGCCTTCCCACCTTGTTGGTGAACCAACTTAGCTAAGTGATTACTACACCACAAATCTAAGAACTTACTCCACAAATTGAACTCCACTCTGGTCTTTCATAACATCTCTTTTTATTTAGCTTAGAAAGGACAAGCATACAATAAGCAAGATGGAATTGAAAACAGGCAATTTGACTAGCAATCATAGACCTAAGCAAGGAGAATACTAAAAAAAGAATTGAAAATTCTAAACTTCCATGGAAGCATGTTCTATTTCATACATGATTTTCCTTATTTAAAACTTGAAAAAGATGGGACATTGAGGGAACTCCACCACTTTTTAATCATGGGGTTGCCCATGCTCTCCCTCTTGCTTGTCCTCTTTGCATCCACTTGTGCTTCCTTGTATCCGTGCTAGTCTGGCTCTTTTCCAGTCTTCAAGTGCCTTCCTTACTGATTCATGACTCTTCTCCACCCTTTCTCTTTCTTCTCGTGCTAACTCATCCTTCACTTCGTCATATTTTGTGATTCCCGGATGTACTATAGATAGCTGTCCGACTAAGTATCCGAGCCTGGCTAGTATGTTTACATGATTTCCACTTTCACTCATGTAAACCCCTTCAGAGAATGCCCTGTGCTCGTCAAAGAGTTCTGCTTGTTCTATTTGTTTTTTATGCATCTCATGTATGTGTGCACCTTGATGTGCTTGTATGTTGATTAGCTTCTGGATAGATTCTTGTTGTTCATTTTGCCTTTGTTCTATCCTGTGGAAGGATTCACCCCATTATTTTCCTTGTTCCAATTGCTGCTCCATCATTTGCTTTTGCCACTCCCCTTGTTGATTCATCCATCTCGAGAGCGATTCTTCTTGACGGCCCATCATCAGTAATTGAAGCTCCTTCTGTGCCTCTTGATTCTCCCAATATTGCCTAGATAAGCCATCAATGGCTTCTTGTAATTGGTGCATGTTCAAGGTGGCTGCGGCTTGCTCCTCTGGGTTTTGCCCTTCTACAGTTTGCTGGGCTACCCTCTTTCTTATCCTTCGTTGAGGTAGGGGAGATGTAACAGCATGCATACGCCGGACAGTAATTGTGATACCAACTTTTATCCATTCGGAGTTTTCATCTTCGAACACTACCCCGGCCTTGTCACACAGGCAGAAAATGGTGCTGGGATAGCCTAACCTTCCTCCAGAATCATTTTTCTCAGCCATCTTCTTAATGCCTTGGGCTATGAGCTAGTGCACTTTGATCTCTCCTCGTTTAAGTATGCATTGCACCATTGTTGCTCTCTTAAGATTCACCTTTGAATTGTTTCCGGCAGGAAGGATGGATCTCCTTACAATTTCAAACCATCCCTTTGCCTCATGGGTGAGATCACCTCTTTTAATAAATTTGGGTTTTCCATTGGGATCTCTCATCCAGTCTGCCCCTTGTATGCAGATATCTTTCACAATCTGGTCATAATTAGGATTACCATCTATTCGAGATTGATAACTCTCTTCCTCAAATGGTATAGCTCGTAGCTTCAGCACTCTCATGATGCTCATGGGACTAAAATCCACCGTCACTCCTCTCACAAAGCTTATATAAGACTCCTCTTTCCTATCATACCTCACCGCATTTGCGTAGAACTCTCTCACGAGTGTTGCATTTATTCTTGCGGTGACCGGATCAGTGAGGAGCTCCCATCTTCTCTTTTCTACCTTCTCTGTGATTTCGGGGCACTCAGTTTTCTTGACTTGAAAGCCTAGCTCATATATGATCTCCTTATCAGCCATCAATCCAAATTAGAGTGCATGATAAAAAGTTCTAAACTTCTTTTCATCGAAAGGGCGTTGCTCCATAGGATCCTTCCCCTTTCTTCTTTTAGAGCTTGATGATGCCATGAGTGACTTTTGAAAAGTGAAGGTGTTGAGGTTAGTGATGAGTGGTAGAATTCGGTTGGGTTTGGATAGGGTGCAGTGAAGGAATTTGAGTTCCGGAGGTATGGAGTATAAGGAATGGGAATTGGAATGTGGAAGGGTTATGAGCTAAGAACCACTTATATAGAGAAGTGGTGAGTGAATAGAAGGTGTGGATTGATGGGGTGGTTGTGTGATGGACGGATGGGGTTTAGCATGGGATGAGCACAAGGATCATCAACTTTATGATGGTGTTGGTTCAGTTTCCAAGCTTGTTCTTTTTCCAATGTTGCATGGCAACAATTCCCAATGCAATCCCCTTGGAGACATGTGTACAGTCCTCTCCTTTTGTGGTAGCCGAACCCTTTAACTGTCCCATCAATTCTCCTACAAAATAAAAGAAATGTGATTAAAAGAAAACTTATGGAAAGTGGCGGCAAAATTAAAAGAATAACTACTTTTTAAAGTTTTTGTTTCTAACTACTAAGTGCTGTTCATGAGTGCACACCAACTGACTAACTCAACATCCATGTATGCAACATTGGCAACACCAAACTTAGTTTGGTGCCATGTGGTGTAAAAGATTTGTTCAAGGCCCCTAAGAGTGACATGATATGGGTTACATTTATGTTCTCTTAGTATGCCTTGAACACCAAACTTGTTCTTCACTATGTGCTGCATACAAGGATACATTTAAGTGCATGTCAAAGTTTGATTTTGATTTCATGAACTCTTGCATTATTCACTATTCTAAAAGCATATAAAACATGGGTTGCCTCCCATGAAGCACTTCTTTAGCTTCACTAGCTTGACGTTCTGCCTTTGTCATGGTGGTTGGTAATGCTTCAGATCTT
>NC_029793.2:94183901-94185396 GCF_000816755.2 Arachis ipaensis
TGGGTTACATTTATGTTCTCTTAGTGTGCCTTGAACACCAAACTTATTCCTCACTATATGTTGCACAAAAGGATTCATTCAAGTGCATGACAAGTTGATTTGAAATCCCTGAACCTTACTTTATTAACTACTTTTAAAAGCATGTAAAACATGGGTTGCCTCCCATGAAGCGCTTCTTTAGCGTCACTAGCTTGACGTTCTGCCTTTGTCATGGTGGTTGGTAATGCTTCAGATCTTCCCCTCTTGCAGTAAACCTATGTCCATTGGCTTCATCAATGATCTCCACATGTTCTAGGGAGAGAACTTTGTTGATGGTGAAAACCTTAGGTAACTGAGATGGGATGGTGGGGAGATGAGGTGGGATATCTAGGAAGTAAGCTGAGATCACTTTATCCCCTGGAGAGAAATCTTCTGTAGGGATCTTTTTATTCTTCCATCTCCTTGGTACTTTCTTCTTTGTTTCTTTTGCTGTTATCCTGCTCTTTGTGGTCTCTTTTCCTAGGGAGATTTTGTTGCTGGTCTCATATGATTCTGGTGGTTTTGGCTCCACTTGAGTTTCCTTTAGCTGTGACAGCTGCTGATTCTCTTATTCATCACCCAAAGGAATTCCAGGGTGTACAGCTTGTGCTTCAATGCTTTTTTCTCCCACCATCACTCTGTCATGCTCTGCCCTTAGTTCCTTGCCTTCCTGATTTGCTTCTTGTGAGGGTTTGAAGACGTTGAAGGTGAGTTGTTTGTCATGTATCCTCAGTATTAGCTCTCCTCGCTCCACATCTATGAGCGCTCTAGCTGTAGCTAAGAATGGTCTTCCCAATATGATTGGGTGAAGGTGACTTTCTTCCATTTTCAGTATGACAAAGTCTGTGGGAAGGAAGTAATTCCCAACCTTCACCAGCACGTTTTCAACCACTCCAATTGCTTGTTTTTGAGTTTTGTCCGCCAGCCTGATGACTACGTCTGTGGGCATAAGCTCATTGATTCGCAGCCTCTTCATAAGGGATAAAGGCATTAAGTTGATGCTTGCTCCCAGATCACAGAGTCCTTTGTCAAACATTGTTTCTTCTATGGCACAGGGGATGTGAAAACTTCCTGGGTCCTTCCTTTTTGTAGGCAGCTCTGGTTGAATGAGAGCACTGCACTCCTTGTTCATCACTATGGTTTGTCCTCCCTTGAGTGAGTTTTTCCTGGTCAGCAGCTCCTTCATATACTTGATGTATGAGGGCATTTGTTGGAGAGCCTTGATGAATGGTATGTTTATATGGAGGGATGCAAATATGTCAAGAAACCTTGAGTATATTCTCTTCTCTACACCACCATTTAGTAATTGGGGAAAGGGTGCATAGAGCCTCAGCAACTCTTTCTGTGTAATTGTGGTTTCCTGAGGATTCTCTTCCTGCTTTCCTACTGATGTATCTTCAGATTGTTCTGATGGTTTGTTCAGCTCTTCCTCAGTCTCCTTATCACTTATAGTAACCATCTTGCAATCTTCCCATCT
>NC_029793.2:94191450-94193939 GCF_000816755.2 Arachis ipaensis
CTTCAGCTTGTTCTGATGGGTTGTTCAGCTCTTTCAAAGTCTCCTTATCACTTATAGTAACCATCTTGCAATCTTCCCATCTGACTTTCTTTTCTTCACCTCTCGGATTTTTCTCTGTGTCACTTGGGAAGCTATCAGTAGGTTTGGGAATCTTCTCAGATAGGTATCCCACTTGAAATTCTAGCCTCTTGATGGTGTCTCCCTGATTCTTGATATTGGCTCACACCTCCTCTTTGAACACTTTGTTATCTTGAATTTCCTTGCTTATGCCTTCAAGTAGGGTTTCAATCCTAGAGAGTCTATCTTCAGATGATGGTGAGTTGAGATTGGAGGGGTGAGAAGGGCCATTTTGACTTTGGTATGGATGTTGAGAAGTGTTGTTAGGTGGGTGCTGATATAATCTCTGTGTGGAATGTTGGTGAGTTGTATTATTGCTGGGGTTGTGGCGTCTCTGATCTTGGCCTTGGTCTTGTTGATTTTCCCACCCAAAGTTTGGGTGGTTCCTCCAACCAGGATTATATGTTTTGGAGTATGGGTCATGGTGCTGCCTGGGTGAATTTCCAATGTAGTTGGCCTATTCCTGATCACCCTCTGCCTCTTCATTCACTCCTTCTTGAGTTGCTGCTGAAGTAGTGATTGCTGCTACTTGATTCCTCTCTATATTCTTGGTGAGGTCAGCTAATTGCTTGGTAATCATCTTGTTTTGAGCTAGCAATGCATCCACATTGTTTAGCTCCATCACTCCTCTAGTATTGCCTCTTTCAGAAGCATAGAAGTAGTCATTCTCTGCTACAGTCTCAATGACATCTATGGCTTCTTCAATGGTCTTCTTCTTGTTCAGAGATCCCCCGGATGAGTGGTCTACTGCCTTTTTTGATTCATACGAAAGGCCTTCATAGAAAATGTGCAACTGCACCCATTCATTGAACATATCTGGCAGGCATCTTCTTGTCAAGTCTTTAAACCTCTCCCATGCTTCATATAGAGTCTCACCGTCCTGCTGCCTGAATATTTGTACCTCAGCTCTCAACCTGTTAATCCGTTGAGGAGGATAGAATCTTGCCAAGAACTTGTTCACCACATCTTCCCAGGTTGCTAAACTCTCCTTTGGAAAGGATTTCAGCCATTTAGATGCTTTGTCCTTGAGCGAGAAGGGAAACAGAAGTAGTCTATAGGTGTCAGGATGAACACCATTAGACTTCATAGTATCGCATATCCTCAGGAATGTGGTTAGATGTTGATTGAGGTCTTCTTGGACACTTCCTCCGAATGAACAATTGTTCTGAACAAGGGTGATGAGCTGTGGCTTTAGTTCAAAGTTGTTGGCATGTATGGTTGGCCTTTGGATGCTACTCCCACAGTTTCCTGGGTTTGGGTTGATGTAGGAACCCAGAACTCGTCTCTCTTGCCCAGCCTGATGTGCTGGACCTTCTCGGCCATGGTTGTGAGCCTCTTCTTCATGATGGTTCTCCATATTCTCATCCATATCTGGTTCAAAGTACTCTTCCTCTTCCTCAGCACCAACTACTCTCTTTCTTCTTGCTTCCCTCCTTAATCTAAGGAAGGTCCTCTCAGGTTCAGAATCAAAGGAAGTTGAAGTCCCGCTTCTTCTACCTGTTATACAACCAACAAGGCACAAGCAAGAGAGATAGATGCAGACAGTAATTTCTACAGAAATACTGTTAGTGTGAGTGATGCAATATATCAAACAGTTAGTGGGTTAGTGACTGAATTGTAAACAACTAAGAAAATGGGTAGGGGAAAGGGAAGAAAATAGCCAAACAGAAAGTAAATTACTCAAATAAACTTAAATCAAACAAAATAAAAACAAATGCTCAATCTAGTTATCCACCAATGTAATCATTGTTGATTCAAAATCAATCCCCGGCAACGGCGCCATAAACTTGATTCACGGAAACTTGTCCTTTAACAAATCTCCCTCGGCAAGAATACCGAATTGTCGTCAAGTAAAAACTCACAATAGAGTGAGATCGAATCCCACAGGGATTGATTGGTCAAGCAACTTTAATTGGTAGAATGTTCTAGTTGAGCTAAGCAGAAATTGGGTTGAGGATTGCAGGAAATTAAATGGTGGGAAAGTAAATTGTAGAAAATAAATGACGGAAGGTAAATTGCAGAATCTTAAATGGGGAAGGGGAGTTTAGCATGAAAGTAAATAGCAGAAAGTAAAGAGAATGGGTAAGATCAGAAATGGGGAATTCATTGGGCTTAGGAGATGTTGCATTCTCCGGATCAAGTTCATTTTCATCTCTTCCTCAATCAATGCATTCATTGATCTCCTTGGCAATCTTAAGTGATTGAATTCCAATTCTTTGGTAATTTAATCTCTCAAATCAGATCAATAGCCAATTCCTTGGTCTAATTGCTCATGAGAAGAGATGAAGTGTGGTCACTGATTATACCACATGTATTTCCAAATCAAAGTATTGGGAGAATTATATGTCACCATATCCACCCAAACCCCAATT
>NC_029793.2:94198676-94284176 GCF_000816755.2 Arachis ipaensis
TTGCCTCTTGGTCCTTCGCACACGTTATTGGGACTTACTTTTTCCAATAACGTTGAGAATCCTCCTTTCTCCTTACGTTAGAGTTCACGTTAGTGTGGCTAACGTGACCTTTAACGTAGGCTTGCCATATCTTCGAGAACGTTAGTGACACTTACGTTTGTCACTAACGTTCCGAAATGCCCCTACTTCCCACGTTAGAGTTCACGTTAACTAGGTTAACGTGGCTTCTAACGTGGTATTGCTAGCCATCTCCAACATTAGTGACAAAGGTGAGTGTCACTAACGTTGGCTCATCATCCCTTTTACTCACGTTAGCTTCCACGTTAATGTAGTTAACTTGGGAGTTAACGTGGCTCATAGTGGCTCATCCCAATGTTAGTGACAAAGGTGAGTGTCACTAACGTTGGCGATTCTTGAGGTCAGCTAATTGACAAAGGTGAGTGTCACTAACGTTGGTTATTCTTTTGTTTCCCCACGTTAGAGTCCACGTTAATTGAGTTAACGTGGCTCTTAACGTGGCCAATATGATCTTGGTCCAACGTTGGTGACAAAGGTGAGTGTCACTAACGTTGGCTTCATTTTCTTCTTCCACGTTAACTACCACGTTAATGTAGTTAACGTGGCAATTAACGTGGGCTATGATGGCTTCGAGGACGTTATTGGCGATTACTTTTCTCATTAACGTTGCAAACTAGCTCCCCTTCCACGTTAGAGGTCACGTTAGTTAGACTAACGTGGCTGCTAACGTGGTTCTTCCGTGCTTCCTTTGTCCTGAAATCAAGCAATAAAGTGCATCAAAGTTCTAGTCCAAGTTATGAGACATGCATCATCCAATTTGTCATTCAATTCATGCATAATTCTCATGAATTCATATAAAAATCACAATGTTAGCTTGAATCAAGATGTAAGTGAAATTCTACCCAAAACTTGCTTATTTCCTAAGAAAATGCATGAAACTACCCTAAAACTATAAAGAAAAGGTCAGTGAAACAGGCCAAAATGCCCTGGCATCACAATATCCTTGGAATGTTAAGAGTTGATAATTAGAAGTGATTTGAGATGAGAAATGACGATAATTTGAGGTTGATGGACTTGTGGATGTGGATAAGTGAGCTATGCACTATATCCTTGGAATGATATTGATATGTTATATGTAATCGTAGTTTTCCTTTTCTGCCGCAAGAGTGGGCCAGGCACTATATCCTTTGATTGAGCATGCAAGTGGGCCAGGCACTATATCCTCGGAATAATAGTGGGCCAGGCACTATATCCTCGGAACAAGAGCGGGCCAGGCGCTATATCCTCGGAAGTGGCAGAAAAGGCGACATCCGAAAGGATGTGTCGGGTTGGCATTTATGGACCGACAAGTGATATCACGAGCCAATAGGACAGGCATTCATCATATGCATCTTTTATGTCCTTGTTTGCTTTGATTACTTGAGTTTGCCTAATTGTATAATATGCTTACTTGCTTCTTGAATTAGTTGTGATATATGATTATTACCTGTGTATTACTTGTTTGCATTAATTGTGTTTGTCTGGTGCTGAGGAGGTTAGGTAGGTGGTGGCGATGGGATCGCACGGAGGTTAGGGTGGCGAAGGCTGTGGGATACAGCGATGTGACTAGTTCTAGTTAGAAATCCCCTAAGTTTAGATAACCCGATCATGGTTTAAGTTCTTTATTTATTTATTTATGTTAAGCTTGAATATCGGTTTGGTGTAAAGTTCTAGGATTGCCTTCGGCGTCCCAGGGCCTTACATCTTACATTATTGGGCACTGTTACCATACTGAGAACCTCCAGCTCTCATTCCATACTTTGTTGTTGTTTTTCAGATACAGGTCGTAGTCCACCTCGGTGAGATTGCGGATATGGTGACAGAGCGGAGTATGGTTCCTCCTTGGTTTATTTATGTTTTTCTTTGTTATAGTTGCTCTCACATCTTTTGTATATTATCTTTATCGCCTTAGAGGCTTATTTGAGAGAATAGTTGTATAAGCTGTTTTTTTTACTCCAAACTCGGTATGTCTATATATACTAGTCAGCTTAAACTCTGCAAGTTGCGACTAGTCTCCTATGATTATTATACTATTGTATCTATATATATTCCATTCTTTTGTATCTATATCTTGTATCTTATGCATTAGCTTCGTGTGAATGTTTCGCGCTTTTATAATTCTGTCTTTGAGCTATATCCTTCATCAGGCTTCTAGATTATATTATTTCCTTCTATATATATAAATATGTATAAGCCCTTCCCGGATCCTACTCGGAATACCACAGACAAGGTTTAGACTTTTCGGATCTCAGGAATGGCCGCCAATAATTCTAGCCTATACCACGAAGACTCTTATCGTGAACCAGGAGGCTAAGAGATATACATTCAAGCTTGTTTTCATGTAGAACGGAAGTGTTTGTCAGGCACGCGTTCATAAGTGAGAATGGTGATGAGTGTCACTTGATCATCACATTCATCATGTTCTTGTGTACGAATGAATATCTTTGAATAAGAATAAGCTTGAGTTGAATAGAAAAATAATAGTACTTTGCATTAATTCATGAGGAACAGCAGAGCTCCACACCTTAATCTATGGTGTGCAGAAACTCTACCGTTGAAAATACATAAGTGAAAATAGGGTAGACATGGCCGAGTGGCCAGCCTCTCATGGAGGTCTTAGAATGTAAAAGTTACATAATGTGTTCCAGAGATATAAAATAAATCACTAAAAGTAGTTTTTATACTAAACTAGTAGCTAGGGTTACATAAGATAAGTAAATGATGTAGAAATCCACTTCCGGGCCCACTTGGTGTGTGCTTGGGCTGAGCATTGAGCTTTCATGTGTAGAAACTCTTTTTAGAGTTAAACGCCAGGTTGTAGCCTGTTTCTGGCGTTTAACTCTGGTTTGCAACCTGTTTCTGGCGTTTAACTCTAGAATAGGGCAGGAAGTTGGCGTTTGAATGCCAGTTTGTGTCATCAAAACTCGGGAAAAGTATAGACTATTATATATTGCTGAAAAGCCCTGGATGTATACTTTCCAACGCAATTAAGAGCGTGCCAATTGAGTTTCTGTAGCTCCAGAAAATCCATTTCGAGTGCAGGGTGGTCAGAATCCAACAGCATCTGCAGTCCTTCTTCAGCCTCTGAATTAGATTTTTGCTCAGGTCCCTCAATTTCAGCCAGAAAATATCTGAAATCATAGAAAAACACCCAAACTCATAGTAAAGTCCAGAAATGTGATTTTTTTAAAAACTAATAAAAATATACTAAAAACTAACTAAATCATACTAAAAACTACTTAAAAACAATGCCAAAAAGCATATAAATTATCCGCTCATCAATAAGCTATTTTTGTCAAGGGATAAAACCACAAGACAAGATCCTTCTAGATGCTTCAAGCAAGGGCTCCTTGACAAAATATAGAACGGCAGAGAAGGCTTGGCAATTAATCTCTGACTTGGCCGAGTCCACCTTGCATGCTAGACAAAGGAGCAATCACCCTAGAACTGTTAATGAAGTTTCTTCTAGTGGTGAGAACGCCACCCTTACCAAAACCTTGTGCGAGATGACAAGCATTCTAAAGCAACTCCAAATAAATCAACAACAACCACCACCTCCTCAACACCAACAAAGTCAACAATTAGTCCCCCAAAGAATATGCGGTATTTGTTCTTGCTACTCCCACTACACGGATGAATGTCCAATCTCCAAGAAGATAACACCTTGGCGGCTACCCATAACTTCTATGACTGCCCTTTCTATGATCACCCTAGTCAAGGATACTATTCACAAGACAGTAATTCCAACCAAGGGTACCCCCAACAAGGAGGCAATTACAATCAAGGGAGTAACAACTATAATCAAGGTTGGATAGATAATTCCAACCAAGAATGGAGGGACAATTATCAACAAGGAGGTAGGGACAATGGAGGAAACCAAAGATGGAACAACAATAATTCACAAAACCGTTATTCACAAAACCCTCCACATCAACAACCAAACTAAGGAAGAAACTACCAAACCTACCTACCACCTCATAGGCAACCACCTCAACCCAACCAATCAGAAGCACCTCAAATCACCTATCATTCCCCTTTCTCCAATCAAGATGAAATACTCCGGTCCATACTCCAAGGGTAAAAAGAAATCCAAAGCACACTTACCTCTAGCCTTACCGGCCTCACTTCTACCCTCCAAGCCCTCATTGCTCACATAGAACCACCTTCTACCTCCACTCCTCAAGCTTCGAGTTCTAGTGTTATACCCTCTCAACCTCTACCCAACCCCAAGGGTGGCATCAATGCCATCACCTTGAGTTCCGGAACTCAATTGAAAGAGAGGATTCCAAAGGCACCTAGCCCAATAATAGTTACTCAAGAGGAGGATGTGGTCGAGATAGAAGAAATTGAAGAGGAGGATGAAGCACAAGAGGCAGTTGAAGATGAAGCCCAGGAGTAAAGTCTCTAGAGATGAGCAAGTCTTGGAAGAAGTGGCTCAACCAATTCCATTTCCTACATTGGCAAGAAAGACTAAGAGGCGTGTAGAACTTGACCCCAAAATGGTGGAGATGTTTAAGAAAGTTGAGGTAACTATCCCTCTCTTTGATGCTATCCATCAAGTGCCTAAATATGCAAAGTTTCTTAAGGATTTGTGTATGAACAAAGTTTCTTAAGGAATTCAATTCAAGTTTGAGAGAAAGCTACAACTAGTGGAATTAGAGTGTTTGAGGTTAGAAGCCTATGAGAACTCTAGACTTTACAAGGAAATGATGAAAGCCGTCCATGATAAGAACATAGGAGGAAGAGAATTCAAAGCCGGCGAATTAGTTCTCCTCTACAATTCAAGATTGAGATTGATGCCCGGAAAGCTGAGGTGAAGATGGGAAGGATCGTATATAGTAGAAAAAGCGGAGCTGTACGGTGTCTATCACTTGCGACATCCTTTAAGCTCCGACATCTTCAAGGTCAATGGGCATCGTCTAAAGCTGTATCGTGGTGAAAAGATGAAAAGCAGCAAGGAGATGGAGGTGTTCCTTTTGGAAGATGCACCTAATGGCAAAGAGAATTGAGCTAGTGACCGTCCAACTTAAGGACATTAAACAAAAGTGCTAGGTGGGAGACACCCCACCATGGTGAGATCTACCTTTTTCCCTCTTTTGTACATACTTTTGAACTCTTGCTTGATTTGGTAAATGCTTAGTTTTAGAGATTGTGTTTGGCTAGATTTGATTTTATTTGACTTAGTGGTGATATTCATGAGGATTTGCATTGATCTTAAGTAGATTGAATCCTAAGTGTGGAAAACTACATTCCATTTTGAGCATTACATTGATTTTTGAGGGCTTTTGGTCTCCTTAGCATATTTGCCACTGAATCTATGACGAAAATGCAGTCCTCCATGTCTATGTAAAAAAAAATGGGTATGCACGCGTGGGTGTACATGACGCGTACGTGTCGTTGGCATTTCGTAACTCCTGGTACTTCAACCAGAGAGTTGTGTATACTCTGAGCCAAAACTGAGCCCCACGCATAATCCTCCACACGCGTACGCGCACATGATGCGTACGCGTCCCTGATAAACCCAATTTTTAGGGTTTATCCTATGCTTAATCTAGTGGATTTTATCCATTATTTTCTCACACTTATTCATACAATTCGCGTGTTTTATGTTTTCCTTCCTGATTTTGTGCTATGATTGAAAATATGTTTCTTTGGTCTTAAAATTTACTAATTTTAATCCTCTCTTATTACCATTCGATGCCTTGATATGTGTGTTAAGTATTTTCAGAGATTACAGGGCAGGAATGGCTTAGAGTATGGAAAGGAAGCATGCAAAAGTGGAAGGAATACAAGAAGCTAAAGGAACTGCTAAAGCTGTCCAGCCTGACCTCTAGGCACTAAATCGACCATAACTTGAGCTACAGTGGTCTAAATAACGCGGTTCCAATTGCTTTGGAAAGCTAACATTTGGGGCTTCGCAACAATATATAATTTGGCATATCTGCCCCGAAGATAACCGACGCAAATGCGTAGATCATGTGTACGCGTGACCTAGCAAAAATCCAATCCACGCTCATGCGTGACTTTGCTGCGTGCTGGATGTATCAAAAATCGTTGGGGGTGATTTCTGGACTATTTTTGACCCAGTTTTCGGCCTAGAAAACACAGATTAGAGGCTATAAAGTGGGGGAATTAATCAATTCATTGATACAACATTCATAATTCACAATTTTAGGTTTTAGATGTAGTTTCTAGAGAGAGAGAGGCTCTCTTCTCTCTCTTAGGTTTTAGCATTAGGATTTCTCTTAATTTTAGGATTGCTTCTTCTCAATTCCAGGTTCAATTTTCTTTTAAATTATTAATGCAAAGAGTACTTTTTTATTTAATTTTATTGTTTATTTAATTGCTTCCAATTTATTTCAATTATCATCTCTCTTTTCTATTCCAAACTCCCAACAACGAAGATGGTATGCAAGATGGCAGAGTAGACTCCCAACTTGACATGGGGGTTGATTAAGAGGAGACACTTGAGTTGGAATGCTCAAGTGGATAGTTAAATTGGAAGTTGTTGGCTAATTCTCTATTTACTAACGCTAGACCTTCCCAAGGGAGAGGACTAGGATTTGCGAATAAGAGTTATCTCAATCACTTGACTTTCCTTTATTTAGTAAGGGTTAACTAAGTGAAAACAACAACCTCTTTATACTACACTTGAGAGAATTCCAACAAGGATAGAACTTCCAATTAATCATTCTTCCATTCAAGCTTTTTAATTATAATATAAAAAACTCTTTTAATTTTCGTTAATTTACAATTATTTATTTCTGTTATTCAACTCTTAAAATTTCTCAGAAAACAAAAACCCATAACCAATAATAAATACACCTCCCTGCAATTCCTTGAGAAGACGACCCGAGGTTTAAATACTTCGGTTATTAATTTTATTGGGTTTGCTTAAGTGACAACCAAAACTTTTGTACGAAAGGATTCTCTGTTGGTTTAGAAACTATACTTTCAACCAGAATTTATCTGTAAAATTCTTTACTAGCAGAAAAACCCGTTCGTCAAAATGGCGCCGTTACCGGGGAATTGCAAACGTGTGCCTTATTATTGGTTATTGTAAATATTTGCTTTTTCGTTTCTTTGTTAGTGTTTCTAGTTTTAAGAGTTTATTTTCTTTAATTTTTATTAGTTTTTATTTTTACTTGCTACTATGAATTCTCACCCCTCTGGCTTTAAGTTTGGTTCCAATGTTGTTGTAAGGAATGGAAGCTATAATGAGAACAGGCATCAAGGTTGGAAGAATCAAAGATGGGAGGAGCCACAAGGATTTGATCAACCCTCTTGGCAACAACCCCCTCCAATGCGCTATATAACCAACAACCATTATGTGATGCATACCAAGACAACAGTTATGGTGGACCCTTTCGTGACAACCAACCTCCACCAAACTACTATGGTCAAGAGCCATTCCAAAGTGCATACCAAGATGATAGATATGGTGGACCCTTTGTAGTTACCAGCAAGCTCCATCATATGCCAATGAACCACCTCCTCAACATAGCTTTGAACCACCATACTCACAAGCCACCTACAACCATTCACCTCCATATGACCCTAACCCTTACCCACCCCAATTCCAATCCAATTACCCCCAAGAACCACCACTTCCATATGCACCATGTCCATATCCATCGACCCAAGAATCACAGGCTCGCCTCAAGGAAACAGTAGATGAATTTCATGCAACCCTTCATCAACTGGAGCAAGCGATAAATCAATTAGCTTCCCGACGTTTGGACACTCAAGGAACCCCCATAGCTTCATGTGGAGAATCTAATGAAGAACGTAGCATGAAGGAGATACTAGAAACTCCGACAGACAGTAAGGAGCATGACTTTGTATTGGAACAATTGGAGGAAGCCATAATCATTGAAGAGGAAGAAGTGGTCAAAGACTTAAGAGATGCGGAACGTCCATGGGAAAGCCCAGTCATAGAACCCCCTTCTAAGGAGTTTGAATTTGATGTTGAGGAGGGTATACAACCTCCAAGGCATATCATGGTTGAAGACTTTGAAGGGGATGATCAAGAGATGGATTCAATCATTGATGAATTCTTATCTATATTTGAATCCTCTCCCATTGGGCTTGACATGGAGATTAAAGAAGAAGAAGCACAACCTCCTATGCCCTTGGTAAACAATGAAGAAGAGATCAAATTGGAAGAAAGCTACCAAGAGGAAGAGGTTGATATTGAAGAAGCTTGCAAAGAGGTGGAAGTTGTCAAGGAAGAACTCAAGGGAATAGAGCTGGAAATCACCTTGCCAAAGCTGTTGGAGACCTCTCCCCCAAAGCCATCACCATCCATTCCTTCATTCAAGTGGGTAAATCTTTCATCTCTAAGCTTAATTAGCCCACTTGAATATGCTTTGCTTGAGACGGATGGGCAGCTTAGAGCTCTTTGTGGCTTTAAGAGTAAGAGGGAGATGGTTAGTGGTAGGAAATGTCATGCAAGGTTCAATATGGTCACATGCTCCAAATTGAAGTACAAAGGTTGGTACAATTCTCAATTGAATGGGTCTAGGAAGCTGTTTGGATGTCTCAGTAAGAATTTAAATTGCGTGCCACCCGGTTGGAACAAAGATGGTCAACAAGAAGACGGGTGCAAAAGCAAGGTTTGGGACCCCAGAATTCATTCTAGCAATCAACACTCTTGGGGCCTTATCACTTGCTTTAACTTACTTGAAGGCTTTATGCAACTAGTTTGGGATCCCGGAGGCTATTGGAATTGCAAACACAGGTGGAGATTCTTGGATGAGTTCAAGCACAAGCCACCATGACACAGAGCTCACCATATGTCCAACTTAAGGACTTTAACTAAAAGTGCTAGATGGGAGACAACCCACCATGGTATAATCGTTCCTTTTATTCCTAGTTTATTTTATTTTAATTTCATTAGTGTCATTCATAATGTTTGCATTAGCATCTGAATGTTGCATTCTGCATTTTGCATTAAAAAAACGCGTCCCACGCGTGCGCGTGAATCACGCGCACGCGCCACATGCGATGCTAAACCGTACAGAAAGTTGCGCGGGAGCATGGCTGGAGGCGTGCTTTAGGCACAAACACGCCCACGCGTGCGCGTCCCTGACGCATCCGTGTCAATTGCAAAATCAGCCTTCTACGTGTACGCGTCACCCACGCGTACGCGTGACCCTACAAATCGGCGTAAAGAAGTGTCAGGCCGAAAGTTGTGCTAGCCTGGTGCGGGCACTGTGCCCAAGGCACAAAATCACCTACGCGTACGTGTCCCTGACGCGTGCACGCCATTTTCAAATTCTGATCACTCACGCGTACGCATCAATGATGCGCACGTGTCATATGTTATTTTGGCACACACCCCAATACAAACAGAGAGTTGTGCACGCGCAAGGATGCCTTCGCGCGAGTAGTGCAAACACGGTCACGCGTTCGCGTGACCGACGCCCACGCGTCACCTTCCAAATTTTGCAACCCACACGCACGCGTGGAGTACGCGTGCGCGTCACTAGCGCAACACCACCAGATCCCTACGCCACCACTTTTATTATCTTTTCTTTTCTAATCCTTATTTCTTTCTTCTTTCTTTCTCTTCCTTCTTCTTTATTTTACATCCTTTTCCTCCTTCCCCTTTCTTACTTTCTTTTTCTTCATCTCTTTAACTTCTCATCCTTCTTTTTCATTCTATTTTACTAAATTTATCTACATACTTTCATTCATTGTATTTTAATTTTGTGCATATTTTTATTTTCTTTTCTAAATTTATTATTTTTCCGTTGGTGTTAAATTTTCTTATTTAACTGTTGCATCTTCTCTTGAATTATCCTGGTGCTTTATGACTTATTTTATTCTGATTGGGCAGTATTATTTAAATCAATGCTAATATTTTATGATACTTGTACTCCTCTTGCATTGATATGAACTTATACTGTCTTTCATTACCCACACTCCTTCCCTTTGTTGCAAATTTTGCACCACTGGTATGCCATGTGCTTCTATTGTTTTCTCACTTGCATGTTGTAGCTACCATGTAATTGATACCCTTATTATTTGGTATTAACCCACCCATACTTTATTTATTTTCTTATCTTTATTCTGGATTATTTTTTTTCTTTTCCTCTTCTTTCAGGATGGCCACCAAAGAAGGGAAAGGGAAAGCTTCTAAATAGGGAGATAGACAAGTCCATCTGCACATTCTCTAGGAGAAAAGCGTCAGTTGGAGCCACCCATCCACTTGTACATCTCTGCATGCACCGAGGACGGTGCAATCTTTAAGTGTGGGGAAGTCGATACCGACTTCCGTGGGTTAGTTATTTTCTTCTCAACACCAATGTTTTATTTTCTTTGTTAATTCATTGTTGCATTTGCATGTTTGATTGCATGTTTTCTTGATTTTGTGCATATTTTACCACTACTTGGTTAAAGTAATATTTTCTTTTTCAAGAAACTTTTTATAACATTTCACTAATTTGATTTAAATTTTTTGATAAACTTGTTTGAAGAAATATTATACTGGAACATGGTTTAGAGCTCGAACATACAAAACCAGTGAGATTTTTGAGCCTATTGGATTGGTTGCATTTTATCAACCAATATTTTATTTTTGGTGTGTGTTTTTCTCTCTAAAATTGTGATCTTTGTCTTGATTAATTCTATATATTCATAGTTTGATGTATGCATACACTTATATGATTGAGGCCTTTGTTTCACTGAGCTTACATACCCATATGGCCTTACCTTTCATTATCCCTTGCAAACCAATTTTGAGCCTATTTTACCCCATTTGTTCATTATTTTAGCACATCATTAACTCTAAGCGAAAAATAATAATGTCCTTGATTTGAATCCTTAGTTAGCTTAGACTAGTGAGAGTGTTCATGATTTAAGTGTGGGAAAGTTGGATTTGGAAACAGTTGGTTTAAGAATTGGGTGTTATATATCTTTATGAAAATGTGAAAGAAATGTTTAGGACATATTCATGCATTCAATAATTTAATCATGTGCATTGAGAAAAACTAAAGAAAAAAAGAAAAAAAAAATAGGCATATATATATATATATATAAAAATAAATAAATAAATAAATAAAAAAGAGAAAAAGAAAAGAAAAAGAGCAAACAATAAAAAGGAGACAAATGCCCCAAAGTAAATGATAGCAATGCATATGAGTTGTACACAAATTCAGATGCATGAATATGTGGAAAACATGGTTAATGGACAGTTAGGTGTTGTATTACGATTACATGGATTGCTAAGTTAGGTGGAAAGTTTAGGTTAATTAAGGATTCAGATTTTAGTCCACTTGACCAATTACAATCCTACCTTGACCCTAACCCCATTACAACCCTTAAAAGACCTCTTGATATGTGTATTTATGCATTAAATTTTTGTTGATTGGTAGAAGAAGAGCAAGCCTTAGAAAGCAAGGTTAGTAGAGAATTGAGAGAATCGAACTTTAAACACCTGAGTGATTAGAGTGTATACACTTCCAGTGAGGGTTCGATGCTCGATTCCTTGTTCTCGGCTTTCATGAGCTATTTTCTTCTGCAAGTTTACTTGTACTTTATTCTGTGATTTGAATTAGTGAAATTCAGTTCATATTTCTTCTTGAAGGATTTGTTTACTTTTAACCAAGTAGGTAGAAACATTTTGCATGTAGTTCCATTCATATAGATAGGTTGCATTTCATAAGTTTTACCATTCCTCTTCACTTCTTTATAGCTTCTCTTGAGTATAGCATGAGGACACACTAATGTTTAAGTGTGGGGAGGTAATAAATGATGCCAGGGCATTTTGGCCAGTTTCACTGACCTTTTTCTTTACTATTTTTGGGTAGTTTCATGCATTTTCTTAGTAAATAAGCAAGTTTCGGGTGAATATACACTTACATCTTGATTCAAGCAAACATTGTGAACTTTACATGATTTCTTGAGAATTATGCATGAATTGAATGATAAAATGGATGATGCATGATCTCATGACTTGAAACAAAGCTTTGATGCACCTTGTTTGTTTGATTACAGGACAAAGGAAGCAAGGAAGAGCCACGTTAGTAGCCACGTTAGCTTCACTAACGTGACCACTAACGTGGAATGGGAGCAAGCTTGCAACATTAATGGTAAAAGTTACCATCAAGAACGCCTTTGAAAGCCATCATAACCCACATTAGTTGCCACGTTAGTTACACTAACGTGGGAACTAACGTGGAAGAAAAGAGAAGCTCCAACGTTAGTGGTAAAGGTAAACACCACTAACGTTCCAAAAGGCCACACATAGCCACGTTAAGAGTCACGTTAGCCCAATTAACGTGGACTCTAATGTAGAGAAAGAAGAGATCGCCAACGTTAGTGACACTCACCTTTGTCACTAATGCTGGATCAGACCAAGATTGCCTACGTTAGTGGTCACGTTAAGACCACTAACGTGAAGGGTAACGTGGAGCAAGGGATGATGTGCCAACATTAGTGACACTAACCTTTGTCACTAATGTTGGAGATGGCACGCACACCCACGTTAGTGGTCACGTTAATGCCATTAACGTGAAGCATTAACGTGGAAGGAAGGGGCGTTTTGAAGCGTTAGTGACAAAGGTAAGTGTCACTAATGCTCTCGATCCTTGGCATGCCCACGTTAAGGGCCACATTAGTTACACTAACGTGGATTATTAACGTGGAAGAGAGGGACAAGGAGCAATGTTATTGGCAAAAAGTAAGTACCAATAACGCTTGCGAAAGGCTAAGAGGCTACGTTAATGGTAACGTTAGTACCACTAACGTTGAAGTTAACGTGGATCAACTAGTTTGGAACGTTAGTGACAAAGTTATCGTCACTAATGCTTTCAAACCTAAGTTTACACTTAACATTAACGCCACTAACGTCCTAACTAACTCCCCATCATGCCTAACTCACATTCTTTCTGCAAGCAAATCTGAGCCCACTAAAGACTGTAACTGCTTCAACTAAAGATCAAGGGCCCATATCCAAGACTGGAAGAGCTAACTAGAAGATCAGAAGAGTAGTATATATAGGGATAGTTTTGAATTAAAAATGGATCTGGACTGGAGAACTACACTTCGTATATTTTACTTTCTCTGCAACTTCTAGTTTAATTTCAGAATGTACTCTTCTCTATCATTTTCCATTTCCAGAGCTATGAACAACTAAACCCCTTTTTATTGGGTTAGGGAGCTCTGTTGTAATTTGATGGATCAATTATAGTTTTCATTCTTCTTCCTCTTTCTTTTCTCTTGATTTTACTAGAAAGCTTTCGATCTTAATTCAATTAGTTAGTTGTCTTGGAAAAGAAACTCTCCATAATTGGATCTCCTTTGAGCCTTGGAAAAGGAATGAGGAGATCATGCTAGAATTACTTTCTCATGTTGGACTAAATTGGGGTTTGGATGGATATAATGACATATAATCCTACCAACACTTTGATTTGGAAATACATGTGGTATAATCAGTGAGCATACTTCATCTCTTCCTATGAGCAATTAAATCAAGGAATTGGGCAATTGTTCAAGCTTAGAGAGATTGGGTTGCCAAGGAATTGGGATCCAATCACTTAAGATTACCAAGGAGATAAATGAATGCATTGATTGAGGAAGAGATGAGAATGAACTTGATCTGGAGAATGCAACATCTCCTAAGCCCAATGAATCCCCCATTTCTGATCTTACCCATTCTCTTTATCTTCTGCTATTTACTTTTATGCTCATCTTCCCAAATCCCCATTTAAGATTCTGCAATTTACTTTCTGCAATTTACATTCCACCATTTATTTCCAGTATTTACATTTTCTGTTATTTAATTTCCCACCATTTAATTTTCTACAATTTCGCAACTCAATTTCTGCTTAGCTCAACTAGAACATTCCTCTAATTAAAGTTGCTTAACCAATCAATCCCTGTGGGTTTCGACCTCACTCTATTGTGAGTTTTTACTTGACGACAATTCGGTATACTTGCAAAAGGGAAATTTGTTGAGAGACAAGTTTCCGTGCATCAAGTTTATGGCGCCGTTGTCAGGGATTGATTTTGTATCGACAATGATTAAGTTGGAGGATAACTAGATTGAGAAATTTTCTTTTGTTTTATTCCATCTGAGTGATTTACTTTTAGTTTTAGCTATTTTCTTCTTTTTTTTCCCTTACTCTTTTGTGTGTTTTCTTCATTGTTTACAATTTAGTTCACTAACCCACTAACTGTTTGATACATTGCACCGCTCACACTAACATCCATTCTAACAAGAGTAATTTCTTCATTCATTTCCTTTCTTGCTTTTTGCTTTGTTGGTTGTATGATAGGTAGAAGAAGCAGGGTTTCAACTTCTTTTGATTCTGAACCTGAGAGGACCCTCCTTAGATTAAGGAGGGAAGTAAGAGGGAAGAGAGTTGTTGGTGTTGAGGAAGAGGAAGAGTATTTTGAAACAGACATGGAGGAGAATGTGGAGGATCACCATGAAGAAGAAGCTCACAACCATGCCAGAGAAGGCCCAGCAAATCATGATGGGCAAGAGAGAAGAGTTCTAGGCTCTTATATCAATCCAAATCTAGGAAATTGTGGAAGTAGCATTCAAAAGCCAACCATACATGCCAATAACTTTGAACTAAAACCCCAGCTCATCACCCTCGTTTAGAACAACTGTGCATTTGGAGGAAGTGCCCAAGAAGACCCCAATCAACATCTAACCACCTTCCTAAGGATATGTGATACTGTGAAGTCTAATAGTGTTCATCCTAACACCTATAGACTACTTCTGTTCCCCTTTTCACTCAAGGATAAAGCATCTAAATGGCTAGAATCTTTCCCGAAGGGGAGCTTAACAACGTGGGAAGATGTGGCGAACAAATTCTTGGCGAGATTCTACCCTCCTCAAAGAATCAATAGGTTGAGAGCTGAGGTACAAACCTTCAGACAACAAGATGGTGAAACTCTCTATGAGGCATGTGAGAGGTTTAAGGACTTAACAAGAAGGTGCCTGCCAGACATGTTCAATGAATGGGTGCAACTACACATTTTCTATGAGGGTCTTTCTTATGAATTAAAGAAGGTAGTAGACCACTCATCCGGGGGATCTCTGAACAAGAAGAAGATTATTGAAGAAGCCATAGATGTCATCGAGACTGTAGCTGAGAATGACTACTTCTATGCTTCTGAAAGGGGCAACACTCGAGGAGTGATGGAGCTGAACAACATGGATGCTCTGCTGGCTCAAAACAAGATGATCATCAAGCAGCTGGCTGACCTTACCAAGAAGATGGAAAGAAACCAAGTTGCAGCAGTCACCACTTCATTAGCAGCTTAAGAAGGAGTATATACAGAGGAAGAGGGTGACCGGGAACAAGCCAACTATATTAGGAACTCACCTAGGCAAACCCATGATCCATACTCCAAAACTTATAATCCTGGTTGAAAAAACCACCCAAACTTTGGGTGGGGAAATCAACAAGATCAAGGCCAAGATCAGAGATGTCATAACCCCAACAATAATGTAACTCACCAACATTTCACACAGAGATCATATCAACACCCACCTAATAATACCTCTTAACATCCATATCAAAACCAAAATGGCCCTTCTCACCCCTCCAACCTCAACTCACCATCACCATCCAAAGATAGACTCTCCAGAATTGAGACTCTACTTGAAGGTATATGCAAGGAAATCCAAGACAACAGAGTGTTCAAGGATGAGGTGCAAGCTAATATCAAAAACCAGGGAGACACCATCAAGAGACTGGAATCTCAAGTGGGATACCTCTCTCAGCAAATTCCCAAACCTACTGATAGCTTCCCAAGTGACACGGAGAAAAACCCGAGAGATGAAGCAAAGAAAGTAAGATGGGAAGAATGCAAGATGGTCACTATATGTGATAAGGGGAGTGAGGAAGAACTGAACAAACCCTTAGAACACTCTCGAGATATTCCAGTAGATAAGCAAGAAGAGGGTGACCAAGAAACCAACTCCACACAGAAGAAGAGGTTAAGGGAGAAGGAGATTCTGAACCCATATGCACCTTTTCCCCAAAGACTCAAGGGTGGTGTAGAAAGGAAAGTGTACTCAAAGTTTCTCAAAATGTTTGCATCTCTCCATGTAAACATACCATTCATCAAGACTCTCCAACAAATGCCCTCATACATTAAATGTATGAAAGAGCTGCTGACCAAGAAAAGTTCACTAAAGGGAGGGCAAACAATAGTGATGAATAAGGAGTGCAGTACTCTCATTCAAGCAGAGTTGCCTACAAAAAGGAAGGACCCAGGGAGTTTTCACATTCCTTGTGCTATAGGAGAAACAAGGATTGATAAGGGACTCTGTGACCTGGGAGCAAGCATCAACTTAATGCCTTTATCCCTCATGAAGAAGCTTCAGATCAATGAGCTAATGCCCTCGGATGTAATCATCAAATTGGCTGACAAAACTCAAAAACAAGCAATAGGAGTGGTTGAAAACGTGTTGGTAAAGGTTGGGAACTACTTCCTTCCTACAGACTTTGTTATCTTGGAGATGGAAGAGAGTCACCTCCATCCAATCATATTGGGGAGACCATTCCTAGCCACAGCCAGAGCACTTATAGATGTGGAACGAGGAGAGCTAATACTGAGGATACATGATGAACAACTTACCTTCAATGTTTTCAAACCCTCACAAGAAGCAGATCAAGAAAACAAAGAATCAAGGGGAGATCACAATAAGACACTGGTGGAAGAAACAAGCACTGAAGCACAAACAATATACATGGGAATCCCTTTGGTTGACAAACAATACAGTCAGAAGGTACAACAGCTAAAGGAAACCCAAGAGGAGTTAAACCCACTGGAGTCATATGAGACCAGCAACAAAATTTCCCTGGAAAAAAAGGCCACAAGGAGCAGGATAGCATTAAAAGAAAGAAGAAGAAGGCGCCAAGGGGATGGAGGAACAAGAAGATCCCTACAGAGGATTTCTCTCCAGGGGATAAAGTAATCTCTGCTCATTTTCCAGCTATTCCACCTCATCTCCCCACCATTCCATCTCAGCTGCCTAAAGTTTACACCATCAGCAGAATTCTCTCCTTGGAACATGTGGAGATTCTTAATAAAGCCAACGGAGATAGATTCACTGTGAGAGGGGAAGATTTGAGGCATTACCAACCACCCTGACTAAGGCTAAACGTCAAGCAAATGACGCTAAAGAAGCGCTTCATGGGAGGCAACCCATGTTTTATTTTTTTTAAGATGTTTAAAGTAGTTAATAAAGTAAGGTTCATGAATTCCAAATCAACTTTGACAAACACTTAGATGAACCTTTGTATGCAACATATAGTGAACAACAAGTTTGGTGTTCAAGGCACACTAAGAGGACATAAACACAATTCATATAGAGTTGATCTTAGAGCCTTACTCAACTCTTTTTACACTCCATGGTCACAAACTAAGTTTGGTGTCAACAATGTTGCATACATGAACACTAAATAAGTCAGTTGGTTTGCATTCATAGATAGCATTTAGATGTCTGAAAACAAAAATCTAAAAAGTAGCCAGTCCACTCTTTAATTTTTGCCACCAAAAAAAATTCGATGCTAAGTTTTGCTTTCCTTTTGTCTTGTTGTAGGAAATGAAGGAAGGATTGAACAGAATTGATGAGACAATTTGAGAAGGAGGTTCGGCCACTTCACAAAGGGGGACTATACACATGCCTTGAAAAGGAATGCATTGGAAAATGTTGCCATGCAACATTGGAAGAATGATATCCTTGGAGACCGAACCAATCACGTCATACAAAGTGATGATCCTTGTGTTCATTTTGTACCAAACCGCAACCGTCCACCATTGGTTCTTACTATCAATCCACACCCTTCGATCACCCATCATCTTCTTATATAAATGACCCCCACTTTATACCCCTCCATATTCAAATGCCCTTTCATTTCATTCTTTTCTTTTTCTAAACACATACCCAACACTTCTTCCTTCATCCAAAAACACGTTAACACAATCCTATAGCTACACCCTATCTTAACCCGGCCGAATTCCATCATCAATCCATACTTTTCAACACCTTCACGTACCAACTTCTACTCATGGCATCATCAAGCTCCAAGAGGCAAAAGGGAAAGGAACCGTCGGAGAGCATTCCCTTTGACGAATGGAGATTCAAGACCGCCTTCCATGAGCTCCAATTTGAATGGATAAAACACAAGAAAATATTACCAGAATTGACATTCCAGTTCAACGATGACGAGTGCCCACAGATTAGAGAGAAGATTGAACAAAGGGGTTGGCAAGAGCTCACGAACCCAAACACAAAGATAAATGCAAATCTCATTAAGGAGTTTTATGCCAATGTAGCCAGAGAAGACACTACCAAAGCTCCTACCTTCAAAAGCTACATGAGAGGAACAGAGGTGGACTTCACTCCCAATGCCATAATGAGGACCCTTCATCTGAGATCACAACCTTCTGATAAGCCCAGTTATCAAGCAAGAATAAGTAATGGCCCCGACAATAATGAACTTGAAGAAATTGTGAACGACATGTGTGTTATAGGGTCAGGTTGAGAAGGTATTCGGATAAGAGGCCACGGTTCATTAGAAGAGGAGACCTCATCCCGTAAGCCAAGGGATGGTTTGAGCTCGTGAGAAGATCTATCCTCCCAGCCTCAAATAATTCTGAGGTTAACATTGCTCGAGCTACTATGGTACATTGCATAATGAGGGGTGGAGACATCAATGTACATGAAATTATAGCTGAGGGGATTCAAGAAGCAGCCGAGAAGATTGATCCGAGTCCTCGGCTTTGCTACCCCAGTACCATCCTGAGACTATGTATGAAAGCCAAGGTAGTCTTCGAAGATAGCAATCCAAATTGGGTAAACCCTGGAAGGTTAGTTACGCTCCAGCGTATAACATATGTGGCACCTTCTCAACAACAAAGAAGGCCTCAGAGAAGGAAAAGAACATCACAAGAAGAACCTCATCAAGAAGAGCCTCAACAAACAGAATACCAGCAAGAAGAGCAATACGATCCAACCAACATCAATCTGGTTCACATTTAAGGAGCCATTGAGGATCTAGCAAGGAGATATATGGAAGGACAAGAACAACAACTACACTTTCAATCCCAAAGGATGGATTGTCAAGAAGAAATACTCTCTAATTGGATGAATTAACAAGGGGAGTGCCAGAAACAACAAATGGAGCAGCAACAGGAACACTACTCCCAGCTCACCCAAGCCATCAATCAAATAACTGAAAGGCAAGAGCGTCAAGATAAACGCCTTCAAGAACTCAACCAACGTAAGTTAGCTCAGATGAAAGCATTCAACGAGTTCAGTGTGCTTAATGAGGACGGCAACTACACAGGGAAGAATTCAACATAAACACTCAGGCCAAGTTGACTTATGTGGCTGGGCATATGCATAATTTGCACTCTACGATCCCAAGGTATGATACAGTTCACAAAGACCTAACAGAACAAGAGGAGGGAAAGGTGAAACAACAGAAGGAAACATTGAAGAAGAAGATGGAAGATGTTGGCTTCTGGAAAAAGTTGATCGGGAAGCGCAAAGGAAATGGGGATTTGAGCAATCAAAAAGGGCACAAAGAGGACAAACAAGAGAGAGAGCATGGGCATCCCCATGAGTAAAAGGTGGCGGAGTCCCTTTTCCTTTTCTTTCTTTCAAGCCTAAAATAAGGAAGATCATGTATGAAATAGAACATGCATCCATAGTAGCTTAGGAAGTTTCAATTCTGTCTTTATGATTTCATTGCTTAAGTCTATGTATGCTAGTCTAAGTTCCTTGTTTTCATTTTCATCCTGCTTAAATGTATGCTTGTCCCTTAAGCTAAATAAAAGAAAATGTTATGAAAAACCAGAGTAGGGTTCACCTTGTGAAGTAAGTTCTCAATGTTTGTGGAGTGGTAATTGGTTAGCTAAGTTGGTCCACCAACAAAGTATACAGGCAACTAGATGTTCTGAATCCTATGCTTGAAGCACATTCTATGAGACTAGCTAAACAACAAGATCCTAATGAGACAAGGGAAAAGAATAGCGAGAGTTTGAAAAAGAAAGAAAAGGAATAAAAAATAAGGCTGGGCACCAAGGGTTTAAATCTTGAGGGATGTGTCTGTGGTGTTCCTGTGCAAAGGATCTGCTTGGATGAATAAGTTCTCCAGAGTGCCTCATCACTTGGTAACTTGGGTTAACTAACCCGAGATTATCAACTGAAAATCCACTATCAAGAGCAACCTTGCTACAGAACACTTAGTAACCCAAAGAGGTGCTGGATACCAAGGCCTCAAGAAAAGAAAATAACAAACCATATGCCTGTGGTGTGCATGTATGGGGGAAAGAGACTTGAGGGAGTAAGTCCTTAGGGGTGTTTCAACACCTAGCACCTTGAACCAACTGGTTCGGGAGTGTTGGCTGAAAGCTTATCTTAAAGAGTCGCCCCCTCACAAAGCACTTAGCCTAAGAATGCAATAAACCCTGAAAAGAAGGGGGAGATCAATGAATACGGATCTCACAGGATGCATTTGAGTGCGTATTCAAGAGCATGATAAGGACCTGAAAACCAGTGAAGGAATGAACCTAAATTGCTATGCATGAAACACCATAGACCAAGAACTTGACTTCTATAATAAGAACTTGTTTCTCTTGTTCTTTCATTCATCATTCTTATGTTTCAGTACTTGTTTAGGGACAAGCAAGCTTTAAGTTTGGTGTTATGATGCCAGGGCATTTTGGCCAGTTTCACTAACCTTTTTCTTTACTATTTTTGGGTAGTTTCATGCATTTTCTTAGTAAATAAGCAAGTTTCGGGTGAATATACACTTACATCTTGATTCAAGCAAACATTGTGAACTTTACATGATTTCATGAGAATTATGCATGAATTGAATGATAAAATGGATGATGCATGATCTCATGACTTGAAACAAAGCTTTGATGCACCTTGTTTGTTTGATTACAAGACAAAGGAAGCAAGGAAGAGCCACGTTAGCAGCCACGTTAGCTTCACTAACGTGGAATGGGAGCAAGCTTGCAACGTTAATGGTAAAAGTTACCATCAATAACGCCTTCGAAAGCCATCATAACCCACGTTAGTTGCCACGTTAGTTACACTAACGTGGGAACTAACGTGGAAGAAAAGAGAAGCTCCAACGTTAGTGGTAAAGGTAAACACCACTAACGTTCCAAAAGGCCACACATAGCCACGTTAAGAGTCACGTTAACCCAATTAACGTGAACTCTAACGTGGAGAAAGAAGAGATCGCCAACGTTAGTGACACTCACCTTTGTCACTAACGCTGGATCAGACCAAGATTGCCTATGTTAGTGGTCACGTTAAGACTACTAACGTGAAGCGTAACGTGAAGCAAGGGATGATGTGCCAACGTTAGTGACACTAACCTTTGTCAATAACGTTGGAGATGACACGCACACCCACGTTAGTGGTCACGTTAATGCCATTAACGTGAAGCATTAACGTGGAAGGAAGGGGCGTTTTGAAGCGTTAATGACAAAGGTAAGTGTCACTAACGCTCTCGATCCTTGGCATGATCACGTTAAGGGCCACGTTAGTTACACTAACGTGGATCATTAACGTGGAAGAGAGGGACAAGGAGCAATGTTATTGGTAAAAGTAAGTACCAATAACGCTTGCGAAAGGCTAAGAGGCTACGTTAGTGGTAATGTTAGTACCACTAACGTTGAAGTTAACGTGGATCAACTAGTTTAAAACATTAGTGACAAAGTTATCGTCACTAACGCTTTCGAACCTAAGTTTACACTTAATGTTAACGCCACTAACGTCCTAACTAACTCCCCATCATGCCTAACTCACAATCTTTCTGCAAGCAAAGCTGAGCCCATTAAAGACTGTAACTGCTTCAACTAAAGATTAAGGGCCCATATCCAAGACTGGAAGAGCTAACTAGAAGATCAGAAGAGTAGTATATATAGGGATAGTTTTGAATTAAAAATGGATCTGGAATGGAGAACTACACTTCGTATATTTTACTTTCTCTGCAACTTCTAGTTTAATTTCAGAATGTACTCTTCTCTATCATTTTCCATTTCCAGAGCTATGAACAACTAAACCCCTTTTCATTGGGTTAGAGAGCTCTGTTGCAATTTGATGGATCAATTATAGTTTTCATTCTTCTTCCTCTTTCTTTTCTCTTGATTTTACTAGAAAGCTTTCAATCTTAATTCAATTGGTTAGTTGTCTTGGAAAAGAAACTCTCCATAATTGGATCTCCTCTGAGCCTTGGAAAAGGAATGAGGAGATCATGCTAGAATTGCTTTCTCATGTTGGACTAAATTGGGGTTTGGATGGATATAGTGACATATAATCCTCCCAACACTTTGATTTGGAAATACATGTGGTATAATCAGTGACCATACTTCATCTCTTCCCATGAGCAATTAAATCAAGGAATTGGGCAATTGTTCAAGCTTAGAGAGATTGGGTTGCCAAGGAATTGGGATCCAATCACTTAAGATTGCCAAGGAGATCAATGAATGCATTGATTGAGGAAGAGATGAGAATGAAGATCCGGAGAATGCAACATCTCCTAAGCCCAATGAATCCCCCATTTCTGATCTTACCCATTCTCTTTATCTTCTGCTAGTTACTTTTATGCTCATCTTCCCAAATCCCCATTTAAGATTCTGTAATTTATTTTCTGCAATTTACATTCCGCCATTTATTTCCAGCATTTACATTTTCTGTTATTTAATTTCCTGCCATTTAATTTTATGCAATTTTCCAACTCAATTTTTGCTTAGCTCAACTAGAACATTCCTCTAATTAAAGTTGCTTGACCAATCAATCCCTGTGGGATTCGACCTCACTCTATTGTGAGTTTTTACTTGATGACAATTCGGTATACTTGCCGAAGGGAAATTTTTTGAGAGACAAGTTTCTATGCATGAATAAACCTTATTTTTAGGGTTTATCCTGTGCTTAATCTAGTGGATTTTATCCATTATTCTCACACTTATTCATACAATTCGCATGTTTTACGTTTTCCTTCCTGATTTTGTACTGTGATTGAAAACATGCTTCTTTGGTCTTAAAATTTACTAATTTTAATCATCTCTTATTACCATTTGATGCCTTGATATGTGTGTTAAGTGTTTCCAGAGATTACAGGGCAGGAATGGCTTAGAAGATGGAAAGGAAGCATGCAAAAGTGGAAGCAATACAAGAAGCTGAAGGAACTGCTAAAGCTGTCCAGGCTGACCTCTTGGTACTAAATCGACCATAACTTGAGCTACAGAGGTCTAAATGACACGGTTCCAATTGCGTTGGAAAGGTAACATCTGGGGCTTCGCAATGATATATAATTTGCCATAGCTTCCCTGAAGATAGGCGACGCACACGCGTGGATCATGCGCACGCGTGACTTGGCAAAAATCCAATCCACGCTCACGTGTGACTTTGCCGCGTGCTGGACGTATCAGAAATCGCTGGGGGCAATTTCTGGGCTATTTTTGACCCAATTTTCGGCCCAAAAAACACAGATTAGAGGCTATAAAGTGGAGGAATCAATCAATTCATTGATACAACATTCATAATTCACAATTTTAGGTTTTAGATGAAGTTTCTAGAAAGAGAGGCTCTCTCCTCTCTCTTAGGTTTTAGGATTAGGATTTCTCTTAATTTTAGGATTGATTTTTCTCAATTCCAGGTTCAATGTTCTTT
Source organism: Arachis ipaensis (assembly GCF_000816755.2). Classification (NCBI taxonomy): domain Eukaryota; kingdom Viridiplantae; phylum Streptophyta; class Magnoliopsida; order Fabales; family Fabaceae; genus Arachis; species Arachis ipaensis. Next base: position 94,222,405 of record NC_029793.2, read on the forward strand.
TAAATTATTAATGCAAAGTGTAATTTTTTATTTAATTTTATTGTTTATTTAATTGCTTCCAATTTATTTCAATTATCATCTCTCTTTTCTATTCCAAACTCCTAACAACGAAGATGGTATGCAAGATGGCAGAGTAGACTCCCAACTTAACATGGGGGTTGATTAAGAGGAGACACTTGAGTTGGAATGCTCAAGTGGATAGTTAAATTGGAATTTGTTGGCTAATTCTCTATTTACTAACGCTAGACCTTCCCAAGGGAGAGGACTAGGATTTGCGAATAAGAGTTAGCTCAATCACTTGACTTTCCTTTATTTAGTAAGGGTTAACTAAGTGAAAACAACAACCTCTTTATACTACACTTGAGAGAATTCTAACAAGGATAGAACTTCCAATTAATCATTCTTCCATTCAAGGCTTTTTAATTAGAATATATAAATCTCTTTTAATTTTCATTGCTTTAATTTACAATTATTTATTTCTGTTATTCAACTCTTAAAATTTCTTAGAAAACAAAAACCCATAACCAATAATAAATACACCTCCCTGCAATTCCTTGAGAAGACGACCCGAGGTTTAAATACTTCGGTTATTAATTTTATTGGTTTGCTTAAGTGACAACCAAAACTTTATTATGAAAGGATTCTCTGTTGGTTTAGAAACTATACTTTCAACCAGAATTTATCTGTAAAATTCTTTACTAGCAGAAAAACCCGTTCGTCAGTCCCATACCTTGTTCGAGCGATTCACGCGTGGGCGTGCTAGACGCGTCCGCGTCGATTGCGCTCCCTCACTCTCTGATATATTTTACCCGAGAGTTATGCAAGAACTGGGCCAACATTGAGCCCTCCGCATGACTCGTCCCACGCGTATGCGCACCAGCCGCGTACGCGTCCACCTGCTGCCCTGCGTATGCACACGAAAGTGTGCATGACGCGTCTGCATCGATCGCGCAACCCCAACTCTTGATACATTTTCCAGAGAGTGGCACAAACATCGCACGACAATTGTGTTGGGAGCACAACCCCCTCCAACGCGCAGGCGCCCTTGACGCTTCAGCGTCCATCTACTACCTGCCAAGTCCACGCGTGTGCGCACCGCGCACGTGCGCGTCGTTACTCCTATGGCCAACCCCTGATCCTTCAACCAGAGAGTTGTGCGAGATTCATGCGAGTACTGTGCCACTGCCGTAATTACTTCAATGCGTGCACGCCACTTGCACGTACACGCCCCTTCTTCTTCTGCTGCATACGCGTACGCGTGGGCGATGCTTCCGCGTCCATGCTTCCTTCTACCCATTCACGCGTGCGCGTGGAGGGCGCGCGCGTCGATCTTGCGATGTTCCTTACTTGAAGCGCGCCTGTTTTCAAACTTTTCCAATCTTCTTTTTCTATTTCCATCTTTTCCTTTTCTCCACCCACTTTTGCCACCCCTTCTCGCCCCTCTCCACCGGCGACCACCACCTCTGGCAGTCTCCACACTTTTCTCTCCTCTCTTTTTCCCAATCCTCTTCTCCTCCCTTACATTCTACATTGCTTTCTTTCTCATCTCAAGGTACTACTCACTTTTCTTCTTCTTTGTTTTGTTCCCATTTTCCACTCTTTAGTTACATTTCTTTGCATTCCCTCTTAGTTAGACTCTCATTTGTGCATTCTACCTTAATTGCTTGCTTCTTTTTCTATTTGCCATGGGTGTTGAGGGTGGAGTTCTCTCTTGCATTACTGGGTTCTTTTACTATGTTTTGATCTCTTTTTACTATGTGGTGTTATATGATGATTGATAATGTCTTGTGGGATGCTACATTGTTACATTTCCTCTGTTTGCCTATTACCTTGAACTTGCACACCAAGTGTTTGATGAAAGGCACCTATGAGTTTTTGCTTCAAATTTGATTTCATGCTTTCAACTTAGTGCCCTTTCTCATTCCCTTGCTTATTCCTATGTGCATTGAGCTTGTTGTTCTTCATGTTTCCCATTCCTACGCTCATCCCTTATGACTTGCTTCCTGTTATTGATGCTTGAGTATATACTTCTCATGCCTTTTATTTGCATGCTTATACACCTCTTGCATCACATGCTAAGTGACTTGCCATTATTTTCACTTTGGTCTTGCTTACATATTGCAGCTGTCATGTTTACAAGACACCTAGTCTTTTTCTATCACTTGCATGATATTATCCATGTGTTGTCTCTTTGAGCATCATGAATGCTTTTTTTCCCTTTTTTAGGATGGTCATCACAAAGGATAAAGGAAAGGCACCTAAGAAGCCGGCCACCAAAAAGGCACCTCAAAGAACCACCACCAAGGCGCACCAAGCACCGAAAGCCAAGCCCCTCCTCAAGAAGGCGAGGAGCATCATTAATATTGATGAACAAGAGAAGGAAAACCCTATGAGAGATTCTACTAAGTTTCCCAACCGTTATTGCGAGCTCATGTTCCCCCTTGTGGCTGAAAGGAACTATCACCCGGAAACTCTTCTCAACCCTCCGGCCCATATTATTGAGTTTGTCATACCTTGCATCGAGCGGCGGCAGTGGGGGTTTCTCATGAGAAGACCACAAGAGGCTAATCTCTCATGGGTGGTGGAGTTTTACTCCAACTTCCACTCACCTTCTCTCACATCCGAAAGCAAGTTTCCATCTCGGAGGATGCTATTCAAGGAGTACTTAAGACCGGACCATTGGTGGATGGGATAGACGCCTACCAAGAGGTCTTGAAGCAGCGTTGTGAATTTGGTTTCAATTTCGATTGGGATGCCGTTCTCCTGGTAATTGCCGAACCAGAAGCAATTTGGATCCAAGGAAGAATGAGATCCCAGCCCAAGGGCATTGACGCGCGTTATCTCACTGTGGAGGCCCAAGCCTGGGCCCAAATCTTATCTCATTATGTACTGCCGACCACTCACGGGTCATCTATCACTGCGGAGCTAGCCTTGTTGGTTTGGTGCATACTTACAGAGAAATCGGTCAACGTTCCTCTCCTCATCCGACAAACCATGGGTCGTGTCCATTCTCGAGGAAACCTACACTTCCCTGCTTTGGTGACCGAGTTAGTGGCTGCTGCTGGTGTCCCTCGGGAGACTAAGGATCGGAAGGCACTAATTCCGATGGACGGCGATGTCGTTCCATCCGAAAAATATCTCAAGCCTCCGACGTACACCGGAGACCTTGACATAGCCGGTCCCAAGGGGATTCCCACCACTTCATCCGCACCACCTAGATCATCCCACCAACGCCTTGAGGATCTCCATAAGAAGATGGACCGATATGAACGGCGGAACCAATGCCGGTTTGCTTATGTCAAGAAGATTTTGAGTTGTATGACCCCACCTATGGAGTAACCAGAGATTTCCACTTCCACATCGAACTTGAGTAAAGATAGCTTGGATGGAATGGATAATGGATGCTCCAAGGCCGATAACCCCTTGCGCCTCACCAATAGCACCGAGGACAGTGCAAATTCTTAAGTGTGGAGAGGTCGTTCGACCAGTCTCCATAGGTAACACTCAAATAAACTTTGATTTTCTTTAGGTAATTAGGGTAGATTGCATAGTTAGGTCTTACTTTTGAACACCTTTTGCATATTAGTTATTTCTTGTTAGGTCTATTTGGTTAGTGTCATGATTTTCTTTCCAATAAACTATAATTTTTGGGCAACCCTACCAATTCGAAAATTTTTATTGCTAAACTTGCTTGAGGAATGTATTTGGGAACATGGTTTTAGAGTTGAGAACACAAGCAAGTTGCGTGGTTACATCTTATAACCACTTATCTTCCTTCTTATGTGTAATGGTGTCCTTCTATGATTGTAATCCTTGATTTGCTTGACTCTATATGTCCATTATTGTGTGTATGAATGCATGTATGTGATTGAGGCCATCATTTCACTTAGTCACTTACCCAAATAGCCTTACCTTATAACAACTTTTGTTAGCCAAATTGAGCCTATGCTTAACCTACTTGTTCTTAATTTTAGCACATTACAAGCCAAAAGCGGAAAACTATGAATGTCTTTATTCGAATCTTTGATTAGCTTAGGCTAGAGTGTGTATGTCATTCAAGTGTGGAAATGGGGGACATTGGTTGAGGTAAGATCATGTTTTTGTTTTATGGAAAATATTGGGGAGCGGGTATATACTCATGTGTCTATTGAATATGTAAACCATATGCATTGATACTTTTGTATATAAGTACGTCAAAAAAGAAAAAAAAAGAGAAAGAGCAAAATCAAAAAGAAAAGAAAAATGAATAATGCAAAGAAAAAATATAGAAAGGAAAAAACAAAGGAAAAAGAAAGAAAGAAAAAGGGGACAAAATGCCTCAAAGCAAGATTCAATAATCATCAATGCATATGTGTAGTGACCAAATGCGAACACGTGAGTATATGGAAGTGAGGAACGGGTAGTTAGGTTAGTGACGAGAGGAACTTTTGCGTGGTCTAGAAATTTGCGGATAAATCCTCGTTGCAAGTATAGTTTCTAAACCTTCAAAAGTCCTTTCGTACAAACGTTTTGGTTGTCACAAGTAACAAACCCCTAAATAAATTGTTAACCGAAGTATTCAAACCTCGGGTCGCCTTCTCAAGGAACTGCAGGGAACTGTGTTCTTATTATTGGTTATGGAGATTGTAAATTCGGGATTTTAAGAATGAGGAATAAATATGACAAATAATTTAAATGGCAGTTAAAATAAATAAATAATGTAAAGCAAACTTTTGGCAAGGTATGAGAAATTGGAGGTCCTATCCTAGTTATCCTTATCAATGATGATGAGAATTGAATCTTAATTCCACTTTGTTAACCTTTACTAAGATAAAGGAAGGTCAAGGGATCAATTGGTTTGATCTTCGGATCCTATTTATTTCCTACGAAAAGATTGGGATTATTGAAGCTCAATTCAATTAACAAAGATGACAATTATCAATCATGTTGAGTTTGATAACTCCTGAGTTACTAATTTCTTAACCAAAACCAAAAGGAGAAAAGTAAATCTACTGGAATAAAAATGTCTTCAGAGTAAGAGCAATAATAGCATAAATAAAAGAAAGCAATATTAAACTGAAATACCTCAAATAGCATTAATTCAAAAGAGTAATCTGTAACATGGGAGAATTCATAAATCAAATTGCAAAGTAAATAATCATCTAAAATAATGGGATGAACAAAAGTGAAAGGGAAGCTTAAAGCAAAGGAACATTAAACCTGAGATCGAGAGTTACTCCTAAAGAGAGAAATCCTAAATCCTAATCCTAAAAGAGAGAGAGAATCTCTCTCTAAACTAAATCTAAATCATGAAAAATAACTAACTGGCGAGTTCTCCTTGAATGGATGCATTTCCTCACTTCATAACCTCTGGTCTATGCCTTCTGGACTTGGATTTGGGCCAAAAAGGGCTTCAGAAATCACTGGGAGCGTTTTCTGCAATTTCTGGAGCGTGGCCTCTGTCACGCGTCCGCGTGGGTCACGCGGTCGCGTTATTCGGAGCTTTCCTTGTCACGCGGTCACGTCAGTCATGCGGCCGCATCATATGTGTTTTGCTTAAGGCGCGCGGTCGCGTCGGTCATGCGGCTGCGTCGCTGTTGATTCGCGCTTGGCATGCGTCCGCGTCGCTCATGCGATCGCGTGGATGCCAGTTTCTTTAGAAACTCCGTTTTGTGCTTTCCTTCTATTTTTGTATGTTTCCTTTTCCATCCTTTAAGTCATTCCTGCCTTAGAAGATCTGAAACTACTCAACACACTAATCACGGCATCGAATGGAAATAAAGGTAATTAAAATAATTAATTTTAAAGCATAGGAAACATGTTTTTCACATACATCATATAATAAGGAAGGGAAAGTAAAACCATACAATTAATATGAATAAGTGGGTAAAGGATTGAATAAATCACTCAAACTAAGCACAAAATGTATCATAAAATATGGGTTATCAACCTCCCCACACTTAAACAATAGCATGTCCTCATGCTAAATCCGGTAAAAAGTAAGGTTAAAGTGGTGGAATGTCATGCAATGCAATCTAATCTAAATGTAACTACCTAGATGAATGATGCATCATGCAATTCTAATTTTTATTCACTTGTATATAAAGCTTGCATGTAGTTGAATTAACTCACATTCTCAAGGAGTCATGTATATATATAGCCAAACTTTAGATAGTGATAAAGTGCCTTTACGATTGAGATGGGAGAGAGAAACATTTTGAAAACTTGCAAGACAATTAATAATTTAAGCAGAGATATATGTTAATGAGCTATTGAACCCTCACTGGATTTTGTGTTTATTCTCTAATCACTCAGTGTTTATTGGGTTAATCACTCTATTTTTCTTTTTATTCTTTCTTTCTATAACTTTGTTCTTCATCTAACGAATCAACAATTATAGAATATACACATACCAAAAATCATGAGGTCTTTAATTAAGGTTGTAATGGGGCCAAGGTAAAGGTAAGGGTATATGTATAAGGCTAAGTGAGCTAATAAGTGAATCCTTAATTAGTCCAAGATCTCACCTAACATACATACTTTCTAAAGCAAGGCTGCTTTACCTATTTTCTCATATTTTCCCACTTTTGATGTTACATGCTCATATCTCAATATTTATTTTTATCCCATGTGTATTGCTTTATTTCATAATTGTGGAATTCTTTTTGTGTCCCGTTTATTCATAACATTTTTTTTAATGCACATGGTAATTCAATTATTTTGATTTTACATGAGCATGCTTCCTAAAAATTTTTATTTGAGTTATTTTATTCTTTTCAACTTTTCTACCTTTTGTTTTTATCAACCATGTTCCCATTAGGTTTCCCACATTTAAACCATATACAATTTCTATCTTAAGCTAACCAAGGATTCAACTTGGGATTTTATTTTGTTTTTCTGCTTAAGGCTAGTAATGTGTCTTATAGAATAAAAAGGGATTTAAAGGCTCAAGGGGGCTAACAAGGGTGATGTAAAAGGTAGGCTATTTTGGGATAAGTAAGCTAAAATCAAATAATGGCCTCAATCACTCTCCTAGTATGTATCTACATTCTATAATCGGACATATAGATTAAAACAAAGTAAAGAACACCAGAATATAAAAGAAGGGCGGAACACACAGGAATAAAAATTATGGTTTGAATGTAACCATACAATTAAGCTCAAAACTCATGGGCTGTGTGTTCTCTAGCTCAAAAATCATTTATCAGTTATGTATGTCATGCAGGTTTAGTTAAAAATTCCCATTATTCTCAATGTAAAACTTATATTGAATGGCTTTAAAGTTCTAGTGTTTCTCCTTGATGAAATGTTGTTTAATTAACTAACATGTAATGCTATATATGCAAGGTGTGGGTTGTTTTGATTCTGTTAAAGTTTCTAGTTTACTTCCTTTTTCTTTTCAATCTATTCCGAGTTATCTTATGCTCAAAAGGGTAAACAATACTAATCAATCCACAATTTCTATAACTAGTAAGTTAGAATTGCAGCTAAACTAAGTGGCTAAAATATGAACTAAAAATGCAAAATGCAAAAATAGAGTATAAATACATAAAAAGTAGCAATGTATAAGTACTCAGAAAAAAAAAATAAAGAGAAAAATACAGAAAAATATCCAAAATAAAAGAAAAAGAGTTTGTAGTGGTTCACCAAAATAATATGCCAGAGATGGCGACCTCCCCACACTTAAAAGGAAGCATCGTCCCTGATGCTCACTCAAGTAGGGTGTGAAGGGGTGTCATCACCGGAAGGGATGGTAGTTGGAGTCTCTATGGTGGTGGGCTGAGGGTCTGACTGCTGTGGAGGAGGTACTGACTGAAGAGGGATCTCAGGGTCTACAGCCTGAATCTGAGGCGGAGCCTCCTGATGGTGTGCTACCTGCTGGGTGCCTGCCTGCTCTGCCTCGCTCTGTGGATGAGTCTCTGCCTCGGGACCATTCGCCTCCTCCTCAGATGCCTCGGATGGTGTGTCAGGCTCGGAGGAGATGTCGCCAGATCGTATCATCAGCTTCAGGTGCTCATAGCGTTGCTTGTTGCGACGCTCCATCTGGTCAAGCCATCGAAACAGGCGGTGCACTAGATGATAGATGGGCTCTGGGGCAGGTGGAGGTGCAGTGGTGGTGGAAGGTGTAGCTGTAGAGGAAGAGGGGCCGGCAGATGGTGTGGCAGTGTCACCAGGAGCAGTGAGGACTGGAGGTCTGTAGCCCAAGGCCAGAAAGTTCCTGTTGTGCGAGATAATCTTCTTGCATTCTGCAGTAGGTGGCCTCTCATCGGCATCCTCCCAAGGCACGTCAGCTCGACGGCCCAGCTGTGTAACCAAATAGGGAAAGGGAAGAGTGCCTCGGATGTGGACCCTGGCCATGTAGAACCAGATAAAGCATGGCAGGTACAGGTCCTTACCCTCCATCACACACCATAAGAGGGTGATCATAGCGGCAGGTATATCAGTCTCGTGTGTAACGACCCAATTTTCAGTACGCCTAGGACATACCAGAAACTGAGTGCTACCAATTTGTCATCCTAATTATTATCTATTATTTATTATATGAGCCTGATTCGTTGTTAAAAGTGTAGTTAGTTAGCGAGGTACTTTTTTTTTTTAAAAATGTTTGAATTAATAAACAGAATCATTTATAATCAATTCACAAATAATAACAGATAAAACAGTTATATACAACCACACATAAATACATCACAAGTAGTAGACAACATTTGGTGATTTAGCCTTTATTAGAGTATAGACTGTTAGTTAGAACACCCCTAGATATAGCTAGATAATAACTATATACATATATATACATACAAGATCCCAGGCCCTGACCTGTTCAAGAAGTCCCTAAGCTGGCACCCAGGCTAGCCTAGACTCTGTACTCACCTAGTCCCTCTAAACTACTAAAGTGAGGGAAAGTACATTCTAGGTCCTCAAAACTCAAGTCAAGTGGAACGTCACCAAAAGGTAGAACATCATCTGCTACTCCTCTGCATGATCAGACATTGCCATAGGACGTCTCTCTGGTACCTCATCAAGTAGCCACACAACAGGAGTCTCGCACACAGGATTTAGGTTAAAGTTCACGTACAAACGGGGTGCAGACGTTGGCTGGTCTTACAGTATATATATATAAATAGAAAATGAGATTCACCCTAGACTCAGAAGACTACCTAGGGCGGAATCCTTTTTGGGAACGATCGTCAGCGAACTACGGAAGGGTACTCATGCTTCCATCTGAAGGGGGAAAGGAGAGAGAAGGGGTAAGAACTGGGGAGTTCTTAGTAGGGCCGGGGTTATTAGTTAAGTTCATTAATTTCGTGTTGTTTTGCAGGTAAATAGCAGAATACAGAAAGCAGTAAATAGAAGATACAGATAAATAGAGAAGATAGAGAAAATAGATAGCAGAACACAACAGAAGAATACAAGAAAATAACACAACCACAAAGAATAGAATACAAACAAACAGAGCATACATTCATTAAATAATCATAACAGAGGAAATGCACAACCAAGTATGATGCATGTCTGTCCTATGCAGGCCATGAGCTCACGTGTCGGTTTACACCCTGCAGCCCGACATTACCTAGGAACAAGTCCCAGATATGGCTTCCCTTTGTGTCCTTAGTGCATATGTGTCGGTGGTAAGAATACCACTCTTTCGTGACTACCGGCAGTCGGCGCAAAGCCCGACCCCATAATATACGCACAAGGGGAAACAGTGATCCTCAGTTCGTGGGTGTCCCCGAGATCAATTCACAAACAAAACAATGATCCTCAGTTTGTGGGTTTCCCCGAGATCAACATACAACAACAAACACGATCCTCATTTCGTGGGCTATACCCGAGATCAATACTCAAAATACAGTAATCTTCAGTTCGTGGGTTATACCCGAGATCAACATACAACAAAACAACTTTCTGTAGGTGAACTTTGGCCTACAGAAATAGCACTTCTATAAGTGAACTTCGGCTTACAGAAATAGCGCCCCTGTAAGTGAACTTCGGCTTACAGGTATCACAACTCTCTATAGGTGAAATTCGGCCTATAGGAGCAACGCCCTGAGATACACAATTGATATTCACTGTAGGTGAACTTCGGCCTACAGGAATAACAACTTACTGTAGGTGAACTTGGGCCTACATGACCTCTAGGGCCAACGGAAAAGCAGCAGATGAATATACAAATATCTCTAGAGTTGTCTTAATGCAACAAATGACCTTTCAATAAGTCCTCTGCTTGTTCTCTATTCTCTTTATCATATTACTCTTTTCACTTTGACTTTTTACTCTGCTTTGATTACTCTTTTCTTTATATCTCTTTACTTTTCTCTGGTTACTCTGTTCTCTGTGTTTTCTTTACTCTGCTATGATTTCTCTGCTTAACGTATGTATTTAAAGCTTATGTAAATTTCGGTATGAATAGTATGCCTATCCCAAGTATAGGTTCATTAAGTCTATACTGAAACAGTTTAACTTTTCATATAATACCTAACCTTAGTTGCAACTCAAGGACTAACTATGTTGCCCTAGTTCGTTCACTAATCTCTGTCTGTTTTTTGTCATTAAAACTTTACAGACTTTTCTTTGGTTTTTATCTTTTCTTTAACATTTTATCTTTCATTTATCTTTGCCTCACTAATATGTTCTTACCACTCCCTAAGTATTTTATGAAAGTAATTATGAGATTCTGCAATTTAAAGTTGTCTTTCTAAAGCTTTTACAGAAAACTGCCTTTTTCGCATTATTTTATTATTTTTATTAAAATATTATTTTTAATTAAATATTATTATTTAATATTTTATTATTATTTATTATTTTATCATTAAATTTTCGAAAATTAACTTTACTTTAACCTTTAACCTTTAAAATTCACTTTTTACCACCCGTAACTTTTAATATTTCTACTTTTACCACCCTAACTTTCAGAAATTACCAAATAACCCCTCAAACACCAAAATATTTACTTCCTTGCCCTTTCTAAGATCTAAAAGGTGTTCTTCAATGTTCTTCACCACACTCAAAGTGTTCTTCGTGTTCTTCATAAATTCTTCAGATTCTTTCTCTGTTTTTCCCCGTTTTTCAATCTTTTCAGCAACCGATTTTTACCAAAATTCATAATAAATTCCCAGCCACTAAAACCCCATCTTTTCTACATGATTTTAACATAAATTGAACTCCAATTTAAGGGTTAGGGTTTCGTTTTCCAGCAGCCACAAGAACACACATTCATAGCTTGAATTTCATCAAATTTCATCAAATTTTCACCAAAATTTCAACAAGAATTAATCATACAAACAATCAATTTCAAGCACATCCAAACCATATCATAATCACACAACTCAAACACAATCAATCAAGATTAAATTCGTCAAACCCTACCTTGCTTTGCTGCTCCAAATTTGGTTAGACTTTCAGGTGGTCCTTAAGCAATTTTTCCTCCTAAATCACATCAAGAACAACTTTAAATCCAAAAACTCTCAACTGACCAAATCTCACTCAGCATGTTAGGAAGGGATTTCTCACCTTAGAGTTTCTGGAAATTAATGTTTCTTGGCCCTCAAGTCAAGTTAAGCATGATTCCTAAGGAAGAACATCAAGAAAACACGTGTTTTGCATGGTTTTCCTTGAAAACCGAATTAAAGAAGGAGGGAGACAGCCATCTCACCTTATTTCTAGCCTTTTGATAAGTCACATGGTTATGTGGAGAAAGAAGAGAGGATCATTTTGGTGAAATCGGAGTTTTGATTTGAGTTTTAGTTCAGAAGAAATCAAGCTTTGAAGATTAAGTGTTTATGAAAGTTTCTCTCTTTTCTCTCTTGTTATTTTTGGCCAAAATGATAAAATGAGACAGCCTTGGAGGTCTTGGGGGTGTAAGGTGAGTTGTGATTGGTTGGCTTGGAGGTGGGTTAAAATAATATTAAAATATCTCAGGTGTATAACTACTAAAACTAGATGTATCAGAACACTCGTAAAAATATCTCTAAAAATTATTTTCTGAGCTACTAGCATAAATGACACTAGTAACATATTTATTATGAGAATAGAACATGTATGATGATGCCTTAGCATTGCTAAAGTCATCAGAGAGTACTAGTGCTAAGCTGCACCAGTAAACCGTAAACCCGGTTAAACCGATTTCCTATTTTTAACTAAAACAGACCAGGTAACCTTATAATATCATTCAAGTATTTTCCAATACTAATATAATGATAATATTATACTATTATCTCTCTCCTCTCATGAATCGAGTCCGGTTCGTCAAACAGAGACTATTTACGAAAATCAGAATCAAAACTGCCAATCGATACGATTCAAAAACTAGGTTCTTCGCGATTGCATTATCGAGCTTGCCTCAAAAGAGGTTCTAGCTTAAGGATGACATAATGAAAATGAGGAATGAGATGCTTGATGATATATCAGAGGTGTTTCCTTTACTGATCTTCCGGAGAAATCCGTACTTTCAGAAAAGATCTCATGTACTCGAAAATCAGGGTTGTTACATCGTGAGTACTCGGCATAATGAAGTTGCTAAGTATCTGATGCCACAGTCGAGCCTCATTATTCAAGTATGCCCGCTTGATTCCCTTGGGCATGGTGGTGCTCTGACCCATAATCCAAGGAACGGTTGGGTCAAGGGCTATTCGGGCTTTGACTGTATCCCAATTAAACTTCAGAAAGCACATGTCTTCCTCAGCTTTCTGATAACCATCTGGCTGATCAAATTTAGGCAGAAGTTTCAGAACATCTTCAATTGCCTCTTTAGTGACCAGGATCTGCTTCCCTCTGAGGTTCACTGCTTCTAGGGAGGTTTTAAAGTAATTGCAGTAGAATTCTCTAACCCAAGATGCATTAACCTCAGTCAGGGGTCTCTCCAGGAAGAATCAGCCTCTTTGTTTGATCTGTTCAGAGGTGTATTACTGGAGTTCTTCTGGGATCTTCAAGGTCCTTTCCAGGAATAGGTTCCTGGAGTTTGCAAATACCAGATACTTCAGCTCACAGTATCGGTTCGCAAACTTCACTGGGTCATTAGCATGGAGCAGCTGGTCGGCCTTCTCCTGCGGGGTGAAGTTTTTCTCCCGCCAGGAGGCATCATGCATGAGATCTATGATAGACATAGATGATTCTTCTCTTTTACGTTTGCCAGTGGTAGCCTTTCCTTTTCCCTTTCTCTGAGAATCTGACATCTTGAAAAATAGAAAACCAGAATATAATAAAAATAGGAAAACAAATAGGCAAATAGTGAAAAGAAACACAAAGTGGCGAAGGAGAATTAGAATGAGGTAAATGAGTTAAGGAAATGTGCATTAAGGATTATATAGGAGTTAAAAGTTCAAAAGGAAAAATTCACAATCCAAAATGTAATAGAAGGCATGTTAAGTAGGAAAAATTATCAGTATGCCATGGTTAAAAGGTTAAACGAAAGTGAAAAACCAGAAAAAAGATTTTAAAGGGTTAGTTTGGTTAGAAATAAAAAAAAATATTTCAGGAAATTAGAATTAGTGAGTTAATGAAAAATGGGTTAAGGTAAGTGGCATAAGGATAAGTTTCTAAATAACAAGTATTCATAATTAGAAACGATAGGTAACTCATAACCAAACAAGGAAAACAGGTTGATGATGATTCAAATAGATATAGAAGTAGCAAAAATTAGAATCAAACATCAAAAATGCAATATATAAACCAGGAAATCAAAGAGAATAAGAATGCGTGCCTGGCATTCATGAATGGGTTTGGGTAAAGCAGAGGAAAGCAGATTTTAAAATGCCAAAACCAAAACATGAATGAAAACATTTTACAGAAATTTGGGCAGCATTCTGGCTAAAATTGGATTGTCCCAGAAAATAAACAGTAATCAAATAGTTCATATGAATTAAAATTAAAGCTTGCAATTACATATAAGTAATATAAACATGAAAATTCAGTGTAAAGAGCAGCATGAAACAATAAATCACAGCATATGAACATTACAAACATCACAGCAACAGCAGAATTGCAAATTTGATAAAATAGAAACATGAACAGTGCAAATAAACAGGCCAAAATCCACTAACCACATCCTAGGCTACCTAACAACCTAAAATCCACTACAACATGCATATCTAACTAGCCTAAACATGAACAAAAACAGAAAAGAATGAAATAACGACTAAGGATAGAAGGGTGGCGTTCGTCGGAACCTGGTAGGCCGAATATGGAGAGTGGGTGGAAAGGTGGCTGGGGGTGGTGGTGACGGCGTCTGGCGTGGCGGCTGGCAGTGGTGGGCACGGCTGTTCGGGGCAGAGTGGAAGAAGGGTTGGCTAATGGGTAGGGGGGGTAAGAGGGGAAGGGTTGGCAACTCTCTGTCTCCTTTGGGGTGTTCGTGCAATCCATGCGACGCGGTCGCGTCGCTCACGCGGTCGCGCCGCTCACGCGGTCGCGTCGGATTAGTTGTGTGCAAGTGACGCGATCGCGTGGGTGACGCGATCGCGTGGGTCATTTTGTGCGAAACGCACAATGGCCGCACGATTCCAGCCTAACTTTCTGAATGTTGGATCTTTATGCCGATCTCCAGGTTACGCGGCGGCGTGGATGACGCAGTCGCGTGGGTAGTGTTTTTCGCAATATGACGCGATCGCATGGATGATGCGGTCGCGTCGCGCACCTTGTTTTTTTTTTTTGATGCACAATGCAGAATGCAATGCTTAATCTGAATGTTATGCACGATTCCAGGTTTAATAGAATAAAATAAAACTCAAAAACAAACAAAATTAAATAAAATTAAAAGTGCAAAAGGAACGATCATACCATGGTGGGTTGTCTCCCACCTAGCACTTTTAGTTAAAGTCCTTAAGTTGGACATTGGAAGAGCTTCCTGCTAGGGCGGCTTATGTTTAAATTCATCCAAAAATCTCCACCAATGCTTGGAATGCCAATAGCCTCCGGGGTCCCAAACTAGGCATGTAAAGCTCCTGAGCAGCTTCAAACAAATTTTTAGGCTCCCGGAATGACTAATGTCGGAATAGATTCCAGGATCCCAAACTTTGCTTGTAAATCCGCCTCCGTCTTGATCTATATTTTTCCATCCGGGCGGTTTAGAAAGTAGATTCTCACCATGGTGACCAAACGTTTTCCGAGATCCATTCAATTGAACATGATACCAATCCGTGTACTTCAAGTTGAAGCGTGGAACCTTATTGAACCTTGGGCACCAGCTCTGAGTACGAGCCATTTCCCTCTTACTCTTAAAGCCACAGAGAGCTCTAAGCTGGCCATCTGTTTCAAGCAAACCATATTCAAGTGGAAAAATACAGTTAAAAGTTAAGGGTTGTACCCGCTTGAAGCTTGTATTGGGTGGTAATGGCCTTGGGGTAGGTGGTTCTAGTGGTTCTGTGAGTTCTACTCCTTTGTGCTCTTCTGTGAATTCCTCCACTTCTTTGCAAGATTCTTCAAATGCATCTGTGTCCTGGTCAAAGTCTTCTGTGTCTTCCTCATCACTCGAGTCATAGATTGGAGGTTGAGAGAAATCTACCTCTGCATCATCTTCGTATTCATTTGGGGAAGATTCTTCGATCTCAGAGAATTCACTTGCGGATGCAAGTTCATTACTAAGAGAACTTGACTTGTGTCTATCATCGTCAAGGGAATTTGTGTCCTGGGTTATTCCGTCTAGTTCTTCATAAACGACTTGCCTTGGGGATTGTGTACTGTCCTCCTTAGCATCAACTGTAACGTCCTCGACGGAGTTCTCCTCAGCTCTGAATTCCCATGGAGGTTCAGCGTCTCCTAGATCTTCAACCAACTCTTCTTCTTGCGTAATGACAACTTCTTCTACTTGTTCTAGTACGAATTCATTCTCTGTCTTGTCCACTTGAGTTTCTAGTATTTCCTTCATACTACGCTCTTCGTTAGATTGTCCACATGGGGCTGTGGTTGGTCCTTGGATGTTCGAACGTCTAGAAGCCAATTGAATTACTGCTTGCTCCAGTTGTCGAATGGTTGTTTGAAGTTTATTTACTGTTTCCTTGAGGCGAACCTCTAATTCTCGGGGTGATGGAATTGGACATGATACATAGGAAAGTGGTGGTGCTTGGGAGTGATTGTATTGGAACTGGGGTAAATAGGGATCGTGTGGTGGCGAATGGTGAAGAGAAGCTTGTGAGTGTGGTGGTTCGAGGTTTTGTTGAGAGGATGGTCTATAGGCACGGGGTGGGACTTGTTGGTAGTTACAAGGTTGCCCACCATATCTATCAGCTGGATATGCATTGTAGAATGGTCATTGTCCATGGTATCTTGGAGGGTGTTGTTGCTTAAAGGGTTGATTAGATCTTCTTGACTCCATCCATCCTTGATTGGTCTGACTTTGATGCATATTCCTGCTGTAACTTCTATTTCCTTCAACAAAGTTAGAACCAAACTCAAAGCGAGAGGGGTGAGAGTTCATAATAGCAAATAAAATTAAAAAGGAAAAACAGAAATAAATAAACAAGTAAAAGAAAAATATTTACAATAACGAATAATAAGGCACACGTTAGTAGATCCCCGGCAACGGCACCATTTTTGACGAGAGGAACTTTTGCGTGGTCTAGAAATTTGCGGATAAATCCTCGTTGCAAGTATAGTTTCTAAACCTTCAAAAGTCCTTCGTATAAACGTTTTGGTTGTCACAAGTAACAAACCCCTAAATAAATTGTTAACCGAAGTATGCAAACCTCGGGTCGTCTTCTCAAGGAACTGCAGGGAAGTGTGTTCTTATTATTGGTTATGGAGATTGTAAATTCGGGGTTTTAAGAACGAGGAATAAATATGACAAATAATTTAAATGGCAGTTAAAATAAATAAATACTGTAAAGCAAACTTTTGGCAAGGTATAAGAAATTGGAGGTCCTATCCTAGTTATCCTTATCAATGATGATGGGAATTGAATCTTAATTCCACTTTGTTAAACTTTACTAAGATAAAGGAAGGTCAAGGGATTAATTGGTTTGATCTTCGGATCCTATTTATTTCCTAAGAAAAGATTGGGATTATTGAAGCTCAATTCAATTAACAAAGATGACAATTATCAATCATGTTGAGTTTGATAACTCCTGATTTACTAATTTCTTAACCAAAACCAAAAGGAGAAAAGTAAATCTACTGGAATAAAAAAGTCTTCAGAGTAAGAGCAATAATAGCATAAATAAAAGAAAGCAATATTAAACTGAAATACCTCAAATAGCATTAATTCAAAAGAGTAATTTGTAACATGGGAGAATTCATAAATCAAATTGCAAAGTAAATAATCATCTAAAATAATGGGATGAACAAAAGTGAAAGGGAAGCTTAAAGCAAAGGAACATTAAACCTGGGATCGAGAGTTACTCCTAAAGAGAGAAATCCTAAATCCTAATCCTAAAAGAGAGAGAGAATCTCTCTCTAAACTAAATCTAAATCATGAAAAGTAACTAACTGGCGAGCTCTCCTTGAATGGATGTATTCCCTCACTTCATAACCTCTGGTCTATGCCTTCTGGACTTGGATTTGGGCCAAAAAGGGCTTCAGAAATTGCTGGGAGCGTTTTCTGCAATTTCTGGTGCGTGGCCTCTGTCACGCGTCCGCGTGGGTCACGCGGTAGCATCATTCGGAGCTTTCCTTGTCACGCGGTCGTGTCAGTCATGCGGCCGCATCATATGTGTTTTGCTTAAGGCGCGCGGTCGCGTCGGTCATGCGGCCGCGTCACTGTTGATTCGCGTGGATGGCAGTTTCTTTAGAAACTCCGTTTTGTGCTTTCCTTCTATTTTTGTATGTTTCCTTTTCCATCCTTTAAGTCATTCCTGCCTTAGAAGATCTGAAACTACTCAACACACTAATCACGGCATTGAATGGAAATAAAGGTAATTAAAATAATTAATTTTAAAGCATAGGAAACATGTTTTTCACATACATCATATAATAAGGAAGGGAAAGTAAAACCATGCAATTAATATGAATAAGTGGGTAAAGGATTGAATAAATCACTCAAACTAAGCACAAAATATATCATAAAATATGGGTTTATCAATTAGCACTTAAATGTATAGTTGTATATAGGTTAGGTGGGATGCTTAGGTTAATCAAAGATTCAAATTCTAGCCCACTTATCCGTACATACCTTGACCCTAGCCCCATTACAACCCAAGAAAAAACCTCATGATATGTGTATGCATGCATGGAATAACTGTTGATTGTTAGAGGAAGAACAAATTTTGGAAAGCATGAAATAAAGGAGAATTGAGTGATCAACCCTATACACCGAGCGAATAGAGTGCAAACACTTTCTGGCGAGGGTTCGAGGCTAAATTCCTAGTTCCCGGCTCTCGCAAGTGTTCTTCATGCAAGTTATGCGCACTTCACTTTGATGATTGGAATTGGTAGAGTTTATAGATTGTTTATCATTTTGCCCTACTCGCTTATAGATGTGCCTTGGAAGGATAATCTGCTCTTGACCAAGTAGATAGTAGCATTCATTTTAGTTGCATTCATGTAGGTAGATTGCATCTTATAAATCCCATTCTCTTGTGATTCTTCGGTCTTTGGTTTTCTTGTAAGCATGAGGACATGCTTGGTCTAAGTGTGGGGAGGTTGATAAACCCCATTTTTAGGGTTTATCTTGTATGAATTTTGAGGGTTTTATCGATGTTCTTTCACACTTATTCATAAATAATGCATGTTTTTGTGTTTCCTTCCTGATTTTGCCTCATGGATGAAAACATGCCCCTTTTACACTAAATATGCCATATTTGAATTCTTTTCTATTACCATTCGATGCCGTGATCTGGGTGTTAAGTGATTTTAGAGTTTTAACGCAAGGATGGCTTAGAAGAGAGAAGGGAAGCATGCATAGATGGAAGGAGCATGGAAAATAAAGCTTTGGAGCCTGAGCAGCAACGCGCACGCGTACCTTGTGCGTACGCGTGGATGCGCGCTACTGGATCGGCGCGAGGAAGCCAAAGCGAGAAGCCGGCGCATTCGCATGGCTTAGCCAGAACCTCATGGATGCGCACGCGTGCTTGGCACTTGCGCGTGGATCGTGAAAACCCTATGGGGCCCAATTGGAACTGATTCTGGCGCCAAAACCCATAAGAAGACCAAGGGATGAGGGGATTTGGATTCATTCACTCACATTTAGATATTTTTAGTTAGTTTTTGGAAGTTACATTTTGTAGAGAGAGAAACTCTAGCTTCTCTCTAGGGTTTTGCTTCTCAAATTGGAATTCTCTTGTATCCATTGGTTTGATCTATTATCAATTCACTCCTACCTTGCTTCCAATTGTAGATCTAGATTCTCATACTCTCAATTTAGCTCTTGTTGTTCAAGTTACTTGTGGATCTTAGCTATTGGATATTGTTACTTCTATTTCCATTAATACATTGAGGTAATTTCATGATCTTAGTTGTCAATTGTTGATTGTTGTTAATCTCTTGTAGTGTATATCTTTGATTGCAAGTTTCTTCTCAATTTTTCAATGTCTTTCATCCTTGCTCTCCAAGTGTTTGAGAAAATGCCAACTTTAACTATGGAGTAGAATTTTCTTACTTGGCTTGGGAGTCGAGATATTGGAGACACTTGAATTATTAATGTCGTTTGTTGATTATCAATTGGAGATTGCTAATTGGTTTGAATGTCACTAAAGCTAGACTTTCCTAGGGTTAGACTAGGCCTTGTGAACTCAAATTGATTACTTTCACTTGACTTTCCTTAATACTAGAGGTTAATTAAGTGATGAAATAACTAATTGTGATCACAATTGATAGAGATGATGATGATAGGAAGTCCAATCCTCACTTCTAGCCAAGACCTTTATATTGCTTGATTCTCATTCACACTATTAACTTGTTCCTCTCTTGTATGAAACTCCAAACACTAATACACCTTCTAACCAACAATGTGCATCTTGGAGTACTCCTAGGGAGAACGACTCGGGACTCATGCTCTCGGTTATTGATTTTAGATTGTTTGATGTAGAACTGCGTGTCGGTTTAGACTATACTACGATTGGATTTATTGATAAATTTTACACCGACATAAATTCATTCATCAATCGAGAATCGGCAGCCGAACCGGTCGAGCCGGTTTAAGCCTGTCCGGTACTGTGTTTTAAGAAAAATAATATTTTGGAAAATTGATTTATTGTTTTAAAAGGACAAAAATAATTTAGAATTGAAAACCGGGCACTAATCTTAAAGGTTTTAGCCCAAAGTGGGCCAAACGGGCTAAAAATATTAACGGGTTGGACCGGACCCAAACCGGGCCCAAGGCCCAATACATATATGCTCATTAAATGAGCATTTCAGCTCATTCCCACTCACAAAGAAGTGAGGCACGCTGGTTTGAGAAGAGAGGGAGAAGAAGACTTGGCACTATTCACCTCCATCTTCTCTAAGCCATAACTTGAGCTACGGACCTCCGATTGATGAGATGTTTGCGGTCACGCGAAGCTCTCGACCAGCTCTTTGTTCCTATCTAAGTTTTTCTAGTAAGAACTTGAAGCTCACTCCCCAGTTCTCTGCCCTAAGTTTCTGTGTGATTTTGGTTATGGATTTTGAGTAGATTTTGTGGTTTTGCTTGTTTAGGTGATCTCTAATAGCGGGTAATTGATGGATTTTACCCTTAATCTCATTGGATAAGGTAAGGTTTCACTAAACCTTTGTGTTTAGTTGTGTTGTGGTTTTTAGGTTTTAATTTTGGTGATATATGTGATGATAGATTGAGTTTTGGATTATTGTTGGAGTTGGTTGATGTTTTGGATCAAGCTTGGTGGCTTCGTTTGGTGTTTGATGCGTTTGGGAATCGGCCAAGGTATGGTTTTGATTTCTTTTATGTAATATGTAATGTTCATGGACATTTAGGCTAGTTGACCTTAAGATAGGATTGAATGTTATTGGTGTATGAATATTTAAGTGTGAATTGATGTTAATTGTTGGTTGTATCGGATTAGTGTGGTTGATGATGATTATTGGGAATTATTGGTGTTCATGAGTATTGATGATTGGTGTTGTTGATGTGGATGGATTGATATTGTAATGGTGTTATGTAGAAGGAATTGGAATAATAATAATAGTGAATATATGATTTGGTGATGATTGTTGGTATTTAATGATTATGAAGGTTGATGATGAATGTGTGATTTATTGTTGTTGATGAGGGTTTGTGGATGTTGTTGATGATTGATGATAATAAATAGGGATGTCATTGTTGAATGAAGAGAATTAAGATTGTTATTGATATTTTGAAGATTGATGAGTTCTGATGTTAGTTGTGTGAAAATTGTGAATTTTGGACATGGTTGAGTTATGGTGAAAATGTTGAGTGAATTAGGTGTGGAATTGATGGAAGTGTAATATAATGGTAAGATGTTGTATAGTGGTTTGGTGATTGGACAAGTTTGGTTTGGTTTTGATTTAAGAATTGGTTGAATTTGAGGTTATGAGTTTTTGGGTAAAAATGGAGTTTGGAATGGTTTTATTTGGTTTTGGTTGGTTTGAGTTGTGGTAATGGGAAAAGATGGAATTTGTGAACTTTTGGTTAAAAATAGATTTCTGGTGAACTTTGTCTAATCATAACTTTTTCCTCGGTCTTTAAAATCGGTTAAAATTGGTTTAGAATTAAAGTTTATTGAAAACTCTTCGAAACAATATAAAGTTTGAAAGATTTGGAATTTTGTAGAGGAAGTTATGATCATTCAAAGTTGGTGTTGAAAATCTGAAATTTTGCAAAGTTGCAGAATTTCAGGATTTCAGATATGTGCGTACGCACAGCCTTGTGTGAACGCACAACCCTGCAAAAATCTCATTCTGTGCGGACGCACAGACATGTGCGTACGCACAGGCAGGTAAAGGCTTACTACTTGCAGCGTTAGCACAGCTTGTGCGCGCGCACAAGTCGAGAAGGATCGTCTGTTGGGAGCGCTAGCACACCCTGTGCGAGTGAACAGACCTTACAAGTTTTTACACCTATACGTACACACACTCCTATGCGTACGCACACTTTCAAATTTTCCTGGGCATGCGCACCATTTAAAGTGCACTCTTAGTTCATAAAATTTAAAGCAAATAACAAACCATTTGGCACCATCATATCTGAGCTTGGGAGCACTTGTGCTGGAGTGACTAGTGGCAGTGGATGTTCCTTGACCCTGAGTATTTTGGGTACTATTAGATGTGGTTTTTCTTTCCCCACAAGATCCTGCTCGACTGGGACCTACAATAGCTGGATCACTCTTCACACCATGTGAGGCAATGTTGGAAGGTTTATTAGCTTATTGAGTGCATGATCTTGGCACACTCGGAGTAGGCATCATGTGTATTGATAAACCCCAATTTTGTGGTTTATCTTGTGCTTATTTTAGGAGATTTTATCACCTTTTCCCACATTTATTCAATGAAAGAGCATGGTTTTGTAATTCTCCCTTAATTTGTGCTAAAGTGTAAAAACATGCTTTTTAGGCCCTTTAAATTGGTGATTTTAATTCACTTTAATTCCATTCGATGCCTTGATGTGTTGTTGAGTGATTTCAGGTTCATAAGGAAAGTATTGGATGGAAGAAGTAAAGAGAAAAGCATGCAAAGTAGATAATGCATGAGGAAACAAGGATAGGGAGTATATCAATGGACGCGCACGCGCTGCAGACTCGCACGCGTGGAAGTGAAGTTGCATGGTGATGCGTACGCGTACATGGCGCGTTCGCGTGGATAGGAAATCGCCAAGCGACGCGTACGCGTCAAGCACGTGTATGCGTCAATGTTCGCACGTGGCCCACTTAAAGTGAAATTGCTGGGGGCGATTTTTGAGCTGCCCAAGCCCAATTCCAACTCGTTTCTGAGGGTATTTGATGCAGAATTGAAGATTGAGCAAATGAGGGAGCGCTTAGTTAGTCATGATGAGCCTTTAGTTAGTTTTCTAGAGAGAGAAGCTCCCTCTACTCTTTAGAATTAGGTTAGGATTTGGTTAATTTCTCTTGGATCTAGATTTGATTACTTGATTTCATCTTGTTTCCTTTGCAATTCCTTGTTCTAATACTTCAATTCTTCTTGGTTCTCTTGTTAATTTTACTTTTATGCTTCTTTCATGTTTATGAATGCTCATGTTGGATTTGGTTTACATTTAATGGAATTTGATGTTTGATGTTCTTTTATTGTTAATTTGAGTTGTGAATTTACTTTTCTTGCAATTGGTAATTAGTAGATTTATATTTCTCGCACTTTTACCATGCTTTTCTTTTATGCCTTCCAAGTGTTTGACAAAATGCTTGGTTGGATTTTAGAGTAGATTTTGAGCATTCTTGGCCTGAAAAGAGTGATTAGGTAATCTTGAGTCATGAATACCCAATTCATGTTGGTGATCTAGAGTTGTTAGTTAATATGACTTCCATTGACTCTAATCTCTTGCTAATTCCATTAGTAAGTTGATTGGGATTTTTGGATTTAGATTAACTAGTTTTGTTTGACTTTCTCTCATGAAAGATAACTTACACCTTCTTCCAACATTGGAGACGAAGAAATAGGATAAATTATTGTTAATTATTGTTATTAGTGATTAGGATAGAAAGCCTATATTCTCAATCCTTGCCATGAATGTCTCTCTTTATTAGTTGCTTTCTTTAATTTCTCTCTTTACTTTTCTTGTCATTTATATTCCTTGCCCTTTTTATCAATCAAACCCTTTGTTCCTCATTGCCAATAATTGACCACTTCATTGCAATTCCTTGTGAGACGACCCGAGGTTTAAATACTTCAGTTAATTTTTATTGGAATTTGTACATGTGACAAAACCAATATTTTTGTATGTGAGAATTATTTGTTGGTTTAGAACTATACTTGCAACAAAAATTTATTTGTGAAATTATAAACCGTACAAGAAACCGAGCATCAAAATGGCGCCGTTGCCGGGGAATTGCAATGGTGTTATGTTATTGGCTATTGTATATATTGTGAATAGCTTGATTTGCGGTTTGTTTGTTAGTTCTTGCTAGTTTTAGGATTTGGTTTTCTTTGTCTCTTGTTAGAATTTGTTTTTGTTTTCTCTTATCACCATGAATTCTCATCACTTTGGCTATACGTGTGGTTCAAACTATGTTGTAGGAAATGGAAGCTTTAATGAGGATGTGCATCAAGGATTTGGAAATCAACGGTGGGAGGAGCCCCAATCTTATGGACAACCTTCTTGGCAACAACCTCCTTCCGAATCAAGTTTGACAAGAGTGCTTGGGGACATGACTACTCTCCTCACGGAGATGCGCAAGGAACAAAAGGTATTTTATTCCATCCGAGCCGTTCAAGCGCCACCCCAACATGACTACTCTTCGGATTCTTATGGGTATAATCCTAATCCTAATGCATACTAATCTAATGTATGTGATGACCCTTATTGTGATTGTCAACCACAACCACCACATACATATGAACCCCCTCCTCAATATAGCCCTCCACTATACTCACAAGCCTCATACCACCATTCACCTCCATATGATCCTAACTCATACACACTATACCAACTACCATATGAACCATATCTAGAGCCACCACCATTCCAATACCAATACTCCCAAGAACCACAAATTCCATATACACCACCTCAAGACTTTCACCAATATGAACCACCTTCCAACTACAATGCCTTTCCCTCAAACAATGAACCCTCTCTTCCACCACTACCCCCCGATGAAGCCTTCACGCAAGAACTAATAAGAGATCTTGAATCTCATACCCTAAGGCAATAAGAGGGGACAGAAAAGGAGTTTAAGGAGCTAGAAGCCAATATGGCTATCATAGTAGAAGTCGTTAGTCACATAACCTCCCACCTAAGCTCATACATCCCAAGTACTCCCATTATTGAATGTGGAAAAGCAATCAAGGAGCATAGTGAGGAAGTGAATTTGGATCTTCAAGGGGAAGAAGAGGAGTTAAAGTAAGAAGTACAACAAGAGGAGGAGGTAGAGATTATTGGACAAAAGGAAGCAGTGGTTGGGTACTTAGGATATGTTGAGTACATAGAGGAATCTCAAGTTAAAGAGCCTTCTTCTACAGAGTTTGGAAGGGATGTTAAAGAGGAGAGTGATGTTAAGGAAGTGGATAGAGAGTTGAGGGAAATTGATCAAGAAGTGGATTCCATCATTAGTGATTTTTTGTCCACATTGATCAATCCCCTTAAGGATCTTGTCGAGCCTTCTTCCATTGGATTGGAAAGCAATGTTGAGGAGGATGTGCAACCTCCAAAGCATACTGAGAGTGAAGAATTGGAAGAAGTGTTCCAAGCAACAAGCCCTCCTATCTATGATGATTCTGCATCAACATATGATCCTTTTGAGCATGATGAGTCCTTCCCCACTATGCTTGAAATTAATGATGAGGTGGACTTTACTAAACCTCCTATTTATGATTTGAGTGATAGGGAAGAGGTAGAAGAATTTGGTGAAGAAGAATGTGAACTTGAGGAGGCTTGGCAAGAAGTAGAGTTTGAAGAACCTTGTCAAGTGGTGGACACCTCTAGAAGAGGATGGACGGGAGTGGAATGCGCTTTATCAAGACCATTGGGAACTACTCCACCTAGGTTGTCATCTAATCCTTCATTTGAGTGGGTAAAACTTCTAACTCTTAGCTTTATTATCCCACTTGAATCTTGTTTGCTTGAAATGGATGGCCAACTTAGGGCGCTTTGTGGAATTAAGCGTAAGGGGAGGATGTTTAGGGGTTGGCGTTGTAAGTCTAGGCTCATCATGGTTGGAAGCTCGAAATTTAGGAGCATGGATTGGTGTAGTGCTCGATTGAATGGGTCTAGGAGGATTGTTTGGTGCCTTCATGAGAATTCGGCCACTCTACCACCCGGAGAGAATTACCATGATCAAATTGAAGACGGGTGTGAAAATAAAATATGGGATCCCGGATCACCACATGAAAAATGATGAACGGATTTTTGCTAGTAAAGAATTCACAATAAATTCTCGTTGCTAGTATAGTTTCTAAACCAACAAAGAATCCTTTCATCAAAAATTTGGTTGTCACTAAAACAAACCCAATAAAATTAAACTGAGGTATTTAAACCTCGGTCGTCTCTCAAGAATTGTAGGGAAGTATGTTACTATTGGTTTTGGAAAAGTATCTTTTTGGGTTTTTGAAAGGTTGAACAAGGAAAGTAAATGGTAAGAAAATAAACTAATAATTAATAAAGCTCTTAGCAAGGTATGAGAATTAGAAGTCCTATCCTAGCTATCCTTATCAATTTTGACATCAATTGTCCATTGCTCCCACTTAGTTAACCTCTAACTATGGAGAAAAGTCAAGTGGATAAATCAATTTGATTCCTCAAGTCCTAGTCAACTCCTAAGGAAAGACTAGCTTTAGAGGGATCCAAATCAACTAGCAACTTCTCAATTATCAATCAACAAAGGAGTTTGATAACTCAAGAGTCTCCAATTACTCTACCAAATATTTTATCAAACACTTGGTAGGCACAACATAAAAACATAAAAAACTAGCAAGGAATATTAAATCCAAACAACCAATTGCAAGCATCAATGATAACAATTAAAGGAAGAAGCAATAAACATGAAATACCTCAAATTGCATTAAATAGAAAATCAAATCTAACATGGAGTTTATAAACCAAATTGGGGAAATAAACAAATCAACAAGAGGAATAAGTAAACCAAAGTACTAGAATAATTAAAGTAGAAGAAACCTAAATTGAAGTAAGGTAGAATTCTGAAATTAAGAAAAGCTAAACCTAAAATCCTAAAACCAAGAGAGAGGAGAGAGCCTCTCTGCCTAGAAAACTACATCTAAAACCTAAAATTATGTGAATGAATGTTGTGTGTATGAATTCCTCATTGATTCCCCCACTCTGCAGCCTCTAATCCATGTTTTCTGGGCCAAAAACTGGGTCCAAAACCAGCCCAAATTTGCTCCCAGCGTCTTCTGCGTTTTCTGCACATGGCACATGTCACGCGTACGCGTCAGTATGCGTATGCGTCGCTGTAAAAATCTCTGAATCACGCGCACGCATCAGGTACGCGCGCACATCGTTTCTGGCTGGTCAGCTCCTTAGTTTCTTGTGTTCCTTCCATTTTGCAAGCTTCCTTTCCATCCTTTAAGCCATTCCTGCCCTATAAAGCCTGAAAACACTTAACACACAGATCACGGAATCGAATGGTAATAAAGGGTAATAAAAATTGACAGTTTAAAGGCCAAAGAAGCATGTTTTCAATCATAGCACAATATTAGGAAGGAAAATGTAAAACATGTGAATTATATGAATAAGTGTGAGTTTAGTGGATAAAATCCACTCAATTAAGTACAAAATATACCACGAAATAGTAGTGCATCAAATCTCCCCACACTTAAACATTAGCATGTCCTTATGCTAAGCTCAGGAGAAGCTACAAAGCAGTGAAGGCAGAATGATAGAATTTATGCAATGCAACCTATCTATATGAATGCAACTATATGCTAAGATGTTTCTAGCTACTTGGTTAAAAGTAAACAAGTTCTTCAAGACAAACATAAATTAGATTTCACTAATTCAAATCATACAATAAAAGACAAGTAAACTTGTAAGAAGATAGCTCATGAAAGTCGGGAACACATAATCAAGCATTGAACCCTCACTAGAAGTGTATATGCACTCTAATCGCTCAAGTGTCTAGGGTTAATTCACTCTACTCTTCTCTAGTCATTCTTTCTAAAACTTTGTTCTTCATCTAACCAATCAACAAATATTTAGTGTACTAATGCAAACATCATGAGGTCTTTTCAAGGTTGTAATGGGGCTAAGGTAAGGGTGAGGGTATATGTATGGCCAAGTGAGCTGTAATATGAATCTTTGACTAACCTAAGTTCTCACCTAACACACACACATACTCTATATAATTCTAAAATCATGTCTAGCTACCAAAAATCTCACTTTTCTATATTTC
This sequence comes from Arachis ipaensis, assembly GCF_000816755.2. Lineage (NCBI taxonomy): Eukaryota > Viridiplantae > Streptophyta > Magnoliopsida > Fabales > Fabaceae > Arachis > Arachis ipaensis. Next base: position 94,250,280 of record NC_029793.2, read on the forward strand.
ACATACTCATGCATCAATTTTTTATTTCCATTACATGTGCATTGATCTTTTTATTAAACTTAGCATTGGGGTGATTTTATCCCCTATTCATTTATTTCTTTTCTTTTCTCTTTTTTTTCTTTTTTTATCATAAATGAAAACATAATATATCAATGCATATGGTTTTTCTGATTTCACATAAGTAAGCACCCCAAATTTTCAATATTTGTCAGTAAAAACATAACACATCCTCATCAACCCAAGTTCTCACATTTTTCCACACTTAGTTGACACACACTATCTTAAGCTAACCAAAGATTCAAATCGGCTAATTAATTATTTTTCCGCTTAAGGCTAGTGACGTGGTAATATAAAGAACAAATGGGGATTAAAAAGGCTCAAAGTGGCAAACAAAGGTAAATGAAATGGTAGGCTATTTGGGATAAGTGAGCTAATAACAAATGATGGCCTCAACCATATGTATGCATGCAAATACACTAAACAATGGACATATGGAATGGAACAAACTATAGATTGCAATCATAGGAAAGAAAACACACAAGAATAAAATAACCATATAATTAGGCTCAAAATCTCACAGGTTGTGTGTTCTTAGCGATAAACCATGTTCCAAATTACAATATTCAAACAAGTTTAACACAAAAGTTTTAATTTAAATTAGTGAAATACTATAAAAAGGTTCCTGAAAAAAAAATATTACTTCAACCGAGCAGTGGTAAAATATGCACGGCATCAAACAAACATGCGAATGCAATAATGAATTAATAAGAAAAATTAAATATTGGTGTTGAAATAGGAAATAACAAACCCACGAAAGTCGGTATCGACCTTCCCACACTTAAAGATTGCACTTCTGTTTTCAGCTTGATGATCCTCTGAGGTGGGTAGAACTTGGCTAGGAATTTGCTAACCAAATCATCCCAATTGTTGATGCTCTCCTTGGGAAAGGTTTCCAGCGATTGAGCAGCATTGTCCCTCAAAGAAAATGGGAATAGAAGTAATTTGTAGATGTCAGGATGTACCCCATTTGCCTTGACAGTTTCACAAATCTTCAAGAAAACAGACAAATGTTGGTTGGGGTCTTCAAGAGGGCCACCTCCATAAGCACAATTGCTATGCACCAAAGTGATTAGTTGAGGCTTCAACTCAAAATCATTTGCATGAACATTTGGGGTGAGGATGCTACTCCCATAATGTCTAGGATTGGGGATAGTATAAGAGGCCAATACCCTTCTTGCAGGTTGAGCATTGTTGCTCACTCCCTCTTCAAGCACCTCAACCTCCATGACTTGCAAAAATCACAATCAAACCAAATGAAACCTGGACATTTTAATGCTAGAATGTGGTTAGAGGGTTAGGTGACACAATGTGTAAAACAGTTAATGTTCTTAGTAAAAATAAAAAGAAAAAGCTTAATCTAGACCACCACCTTACTTAATCATTGTCAATCTAGATCAATCCTCGACAACAGCGCCAAAAACTTGATGGGTGGAAATTAGATTCCCACACCAAAACTCACCGGCAAGTGTACCGGGTTGCATCAAGTAGTAATTACTCACATGAGTGAGGTCGATCCCACAGGGATTGAAGGATTGAGCAATTTTAGTTAGATGGTTGATTTAGTTAAGCAAACAGTTGATGAGTTGAGTGAATTGTGATAAACAGAAGCTAAATTGCATGAAAATAAAAGGGAGAGGAAGAATTGATAGAAAACTAAAGTGCAGAAGAGTAAATTGCATGAAACTTAAAGTACAAGAAAGTAAAAGAGCTAAAACTTAAAGTGCAAGTAATGTAAATGACTGAACTTAAATTGTAAGAAATGTAAATAGATGAAGCTTAGGTTGCAAGAATTGTAAATTGCTTGAATAGTAAAGGGATGTGGGGTGCTGGGATTTCGAATTTAACAGGTAAATGTAAAATGCAATCAATCAGAGAAGTAGAAGATGAAGTAGGTGCAGTAGATCTAAACCAGAAATGAGAAATTTCTTGAAGAACAAGATAGAAAGTAAACTCAGCTTAATTGTAAAATCTAGGAAAGAAATTTAAGATCCCAGGGGATCAATAAGACTAGAAAGTAGATCTAGATCTCAATTCCTTCCTTGATCAATCAGAAAACAATTTGCAGAAGAAATGTAAATAGAACAGCAAAGAAAACTTAGATCCAATTCTTAGAACAATTGAGAAGAGAGGTAAAAGATGATTCTCCAACTTAGAATCAATGAAGATCTTCAATCTCCACAGACACATGGCTCACAATTTCTTCCTAGGAACATTGATGCCCAGCATCTCTTTGGATTACTAAATGCTTTGTAACTAGGTTGCTGTTGATAGTGGACTTTTGGTTGGAAATCCCAAATCAGTTGATCCAAGTGGCCAAGTTTTGAAATACTACTCAGAACCTACTTGTCCAAGCATATCCTAGTACAAAAACACCACAGGTGTATGTCCTAGGGTCCAAGCTATTGGTGGCTAGCCTTATTGTTTGTTTCTTTGCCTATTCTTGGCTTTTCTTTTTCTTTTTCTTTCTTATTTGGCTTCATTCTCAAGGGACATTCATTAATAAAAGACTTTATAGCAGCAGACTAATTCACACTTCAAAGAACATGTTATTATGCAGCTTTTTTTATTTGAGCTAACCATTAAATCAAACAAGTACCACCACTAAATTTCATTCTAATTCCTACAACATTGGACTATCACTTTCTCGTTTCAAACATTTTTCTTTTATTTATGCAGAAGGGAAACAAAAAAAAGATTCAAGCTGATGAGTTATGACGAGTATAACATGCAGGCTAGCATTCTTAGCAAACATTCACACTTACACTTAATTGACACTTCAGCAAGACATATAGGGGACTCTAAGTTAAAATACTTCACAGCAACAGGGATTAAGTATCAATACAACCTGTTGGAATGTCTCTCAGTTTTTCTTCTATCCTCATCATTTCTCTCTATTGTACCTCTTTTGGATGATGATGCAGATCCTTCCAAAGGTTGAATGCTTTCCTGCATAATCCTTAGAAGTTGCTTGTTTCCCAAGCCCTTAGGCAAATGGTTAATATGCAGAATCTATTTGTAGGCTTTTGAACGTACTTTGGTGTGTGAACACCACACTTAGTTCCTTGCCAATTTCTCTTATGCAACAAGTCAACCATTTATATGAAACCTTGTGCCTTTGCTAAAGGTCACAAAACTAAAAACTAGAAAACAGACAATGGCTAAGTAGTTTTTCTGATTGCTTGGAGCTAGCAATTATTTATGCAGAAGGTGAAAATGTGTTTTTAAATGAGATTTTTGGTGGAACACTAAACTTAGCATCCTTCATTCACCCTTAAATTATTTTGGTATGCAACAGAAAACTTAGTTCCTTGCAATACAGATAAAGTCACTTGACCTTTTTATTGAAATAGTTAGGAATAGAAAACTACCTCTGGTTGGGTTGCCTCCCAACAAGCGCTATTTTACTGTCACTAGCTTGACATCCTTCATTCTTTTTTCATGGGGGCTGAAAATCATAATGCCTCAGCTTTTCTCCTCTTGCTGTGAACTTCCTTCCGGTCTCCTCTTTGATGATCTCTAGGTGTTCAGGTGAAAGGATCCGGTTCACAGTATAATACTCAGATAATTGTGGAGACACCTTCATTGGTTGGGTGTTTAACATCACTTTATCCCCTAGTGAGAAGCCTTCAGTGGGGATTTTCTTGTTTCTCCACCCTTTTTCCTTTTGGCCTCTTCTTCTTTTCTTTCTCAGAAGATAATTCATGCCTTGGTGGTTCTTTATCTGGGGTGTTGAGGTTCACATCTGGGGGGGTTTTGGATTTAGTTCCTCCTTGATTTCTTTAGTCTGTTGCACCATCTCTACTTCTTTCAAGAATGGATTTAGAAGTCTTGGAGTTAACTCAGTGAATGCCTCCTTCAAGCTTTGATCTCTGGCCTTGTCCTTCATATAATCTTCTTCTTGAGTGGGCTCATACAGGGTTTTAAAAACATGGAATGCTAGGTACTCATCATGCACTCCCAGCAATAATTCCCCCTTTTCAACATCTAACAATGCTCTGTCCGTAGCCAGGAAAGGCCTCCCCAGGATGATGGGAGTGTTGGGGTCTTCCTCCATATCCAGGATGACAAAATCAGCTGGGAGAAGAAATTTCCCCACTTTTATCATCACATTCTCTACAACTCCAAGTGCTTGTTGAATGGACTTGTCAGCCATTTGAAGAAGTATTCGTGTGGATTTCACCTCGAAAATTTGGAGTTTCCTTATTAGAGACAAAGGCATCAAGTTTATGCTTGCACCAAGATCACAAAATGACTTCTCAATTGTTATGTTTCCTATGGTGCAAGGTATATAAAAACTCCCAGGATCATCTTTCTTCTCTGGCAACTCTCTTTGGAGAATAGCACTACATTCCATTGTCATCTCAATAATTTGTCCTTCTTTTAGGGACTTTTTCTTTGTCAGTACTTCCTTCATAAATTTGGCATACAATGGCATCTGTTCCAGTGCTTCTAAGAAAGGAATATTGATGCTGAGTGTCTTGAATATGTCCAAGAACTTTGAGTATTGCTTATCCTTATTTTCTTTTTTGAACCTCTGAGGATATGGAAGTTTGGGGACATATGGCTTCACCCCTTCCTTCTTTTCTTGTAGCTGTGGCTCAAGGATGTTCTTGTCTCCCTTTGAGATTTGTGCCTTCTTGGTTATCTGATCCTCTTCACTTTTCCCCTCTATCTCTTTTTGTGGAACTTCTCTGTTGTATCTTTCCTGATTGATGGGTTCCTCCTTCATAGTCTTCTCACTTCTCACTATGATTGCCTTGCACTCCTCCCACTTTGTAGCTTTTCCTTTGTCCCTTGGGTGGTCTTCAGTGGTACTGGGAGAGGTATTTGCTCTCTTCTCACCCATTTCTAAAATCTGCTTAGCCATTTGCTCCATATGCCTCTCAAGATTTCTGATTGAAGCTTCTTGGTTTTTGCTTGTTATGGCTTGATATTTTCTTACTGCTTTTTGATATTGTCTAGCCATCTCTTGAGTTTTGATGAGTTTTTCCATCAACATTTCTAAACTGGAGATCCTTTGAGATTGTCGATGGGGCTGTGTGAGTTGTGATGGTTGTTTGTGGAAATTGTTTGAAAAATTGGAGGAATTGCTTTGTGGATTAAGTGGTGGTATGAAGAAGTTGTTTTGGGGGGGGGTTTGTGAAGTGTGATGAGGTTGGGTATGTGTGTCTTGTGGTTGTGTGTAGTGGTTGTTAGTAGTAGGGGATTGATTGTGTTTGTTTTTGTTGCCAAAACTGTTGGAGTTGAAATCCCTTTGTCCTTGATTTTGATGCTCACCCCACCTCATATCAGAATAAGTTCTCTAGGATGGATTGTATGCATCACCATGAAAATTGTTTTGGAACGGACTTGAGGTATTGTTCATGTGTTGTATCTGTTTAGGACCTTGTTGCTCATAATTGAGTGTCCCAAGACCTCCTTCAGATCGATTCCATCCATGTGAGATTTGAGGTTGGCCCTGTGTATTCACTATAGCAAGTTGCATTTTATCAATTCTCTTAGTAATCATCTCCATTTGTTGCTGAAGTTGTTGATGCATCTGCTTGTTTTGAGTCAGCATTGCATTTACTCCTTCAAGTTCCATCACTCCCCTTTTTGGATTCATGTCATGGTGCCTCTCAGATGAGTAAAAATATTAATTGTTGGTCACCATATCAATGAGATCTTGTGCTTCTTGGGCAGTTTTCATCATCTGAAGTGAACCTCCAAAAGAGTAATCTAATGCTTTTCTTGATTTCAGGGTCAATTCTTCATAAAGGTTTTGAAGTTTCACCCAGTCACTGAACATCTCAGGTGGACATTTCCTTATCAGGGCCTTATATTGTTCCCATGCCTCATAGAGTGATTCTCCCTCCTTTTGTATGAAGGTTTGCACCTCTGTTTTTAACTTGATGATCCTCTGAGGTGGGTAGAACTTGGCTAGGAATTTGCTAACCAAATCAATCCAATTGTTGATGCTCTCCTTGAGAAAGGTTTCCAGCCATTGAGCAGCATTGTCCCTCAAAGAAAATGGGAATAGAAGTAATTTGTACATGTCAGGATGTACCCCATTTGCCTTGACAGTTTCACAAATCCTCAAGAAAACAGACAAATGTTGGTTGGGGTCTTCAAGTAGGCCACCTTGTTAAACCCATATTTTATGATATATTTTGTGCCTAATTTAAGTGATTTATTCAATCTTTCACTCACTTATTCATGTTAATTGCATGGTTTACTTTCCCTTCTTTATTATGTGATGTCTGTGAAAAACATGTTTCCTATGCTTTAAAAGTAATTATTTTAATTACCCTTTATTTCCATTCGATGCTGTGATTCATGTGTTGAGTAGTTTCAGATCTTCTAAGGCAGGAATAACTTAAAGGATGGAAAGAAAACATACAAAAATGGAAGGAAAGCACAAAACGGAGTTTTTGAAGAAACTGGAAGCGACGCGATCGCATGGACGACGGGGCCGCATGCTAGCGCGAAATAGCAGTGACGCAATCGCGCGCCTTAAGCGAAACGCATATGACGCGGACGCATGACTGAAGCGACCGCGTGATAAGGAAAACTCCAGATGACGCGACCGCGTGACCGACGTAGACGCATGATAGAGGCCACGCACCAGAAATTACAGAAAATGCTCCCAGCGATTTTTGAAGCCCTTTTTGGCCCAAATCCAAGTCCAGAAGGCACAGATCAGAGGTTATGAAGTGGGGGAAGGCATCCATTCAGAGAAGAGTCTCCAATTAGTTACTTTTCATGATTTAAATGTAGTTTTGAGGGAGAGGTTCTCTCCTCTCTCTTTTAGGATTTAGAATTAGGATTTCTTTTGCTTTCAGGATTATCTCTTTTTATCAGGTTCAATATTCCTTTTTAATCACTTATTTTCTCATTTTAACTTATGAATTCTTCTATGTTACAGATTATTCTTTGAATTAATGTTATTTGAGGTATTTCAGTTTATGATTGCTTTCTTTTATTTATGTTACTGTTGCTTCCAATCTGAAGACATTTTTATTCAAGTAGATTTACTTTTCCCCTTTTGGTCTTGGTTAAGAAATCAGTAACTCAGGAGTTATCAAACTCAACATGATTGTTATCTGTTATCTTTGCTAATTGAATTGAACTTCAATAATCCCAATCTTTTCTTAGGGATTAACTAGGATTTGAAGATCAAACTAATTAGTCACTTGACCTTTCTTTGCTTTAAGTAAAGGCTAACTAAGTGGAATTAATATTCAATCTTCATTATCATTAATAAGGATAACTAGGATAGAATTTCCAATTTCTCATACCTTGCCAAAAGTTTATTTTCCAATTATTTATTTATTTTACTTGCCATTTAAATTACTTATTCCTCATCTTCAAAACCCCAATTTACAATCTTCACAACCAATAATAAGAACATACTTTCCTGTAGTTCCTTGAGAAGACGACCCGAGGTTTAAATACTTCGGTTATCAATTTTTAAGGGGTTTGTTACTTGTGACAACCAAAACTTTTGTAAGAAAGGTTGATTGCTTGGTTTAGTAACTATATTGCAACGAGAGTTTACTATAACTTCTAAACCATCAATCTTCAGTTCTTTCACACCTCCATAAGCACAATTGCTTTGCACCAAAGTGATTAGTTGAGACTTCAACGCAAAATTATTTGCATGAACATTTGGGGTAAGGATGCTACTTCCATAATGTCTGGGATTGGGATAGTGTATGAGGCCAACACCCTTCTTGCAGGTTGAGCATTGTTGCTCACTCCCTCTTCAAGCACCTCAGCCTCCATAACTTGCAAAAATCACAATCAAACCAAATGAAACCTAGACATTTTAATGCTAGAATGTGGTTAGAGGGTTAGGTGACACAATGTGTCAAACATTTAATGTGCTTAGTAAAAATAAAAAGAAAAAGCTTAATCTAGGCCATCCCCTTACTTAATCATTGTCAATCTAGATCAATCCTCGGCAACGGTGCCAAAAACTTAATGGGTGGAAATTTGATTCCCACACCAAAACTCACCAGCAAGTGCACTGGGTCGCATCAAGTAGTAATTACTCACATGAGTGAGGTCGATCCCACAGGGATTGAAGGACTGAGCAATTTTAGTTAGATGGTTGATTTAGTTAAGCAAACAGTTGATGAGTTGAGTGAATTGTGATAAACAAAAGCTAAATTGCATGAAAATAAAAGGGAGAGAAAGAATTGACAGAAAAATAAAGTGTAGAAGAGTAAATTGCATGAAACTTAAAGTACAAGAAAGTAAAAGAGCTAAAACTTAAAGTGCAAGTGATGTAAATGACTGAAACTTAAATTGCAAGAAATGTAAATAGCTGAAGCTTAGATTGCAAGAACTGTAAATTGCTTGAATAGTAAAGGGATGTGGGGTGCTGGGATTTTGAATTTAACAGGTAAATGTAAAATACAATCAATCAGAGAAGTAGAAGTTGAAGTAAGTGCAGTAGATCTAAACTAGAAATGAGAAATTTCTTGAAGAACAAGATAGAAAGTAAACTCAGCTTAATTGTAAAATCTAAGAAAGAAATTAAAGATCCCAGGGGATCAATGAGACTAGAAAGTAGATCTAGATCTCAATTCCTTCCTTGATCAATCAGAAAACAATTTGCAGAATAAATGAAAATGGAACAGCAAAGAAAACTTAGATCCAATTCTTAGAAAAATTGAGAAGAGTGGTAAAAGATGATTCTCCAACTTAGAATCAGTGAAGCTCTTCAATCTCAATAGACACATGGCTCACAATTTCTTCCTAGGAACATTGATGCCCAGCATCTCTTTGGATTACTAAATGCTTTGTAACTAGTTGCTCTTGATAGTGGACTTTTGGTTGGCAATCCCAGATCAGTTGATTCAACTGGCCAAGTTTTGAAATACTCCTCAGAACTTACTTGTCCATGCATATCCTAGTACAAAAACACCAAAGGCGTATGTCCTAGGGTCCAAGCTATTGGTGGCTAGCCTTATTGTTTGTTTCTTTGCCTATTCTTGGCTTTTCTTTTTCTTTTTCTTTCTTATTTGACTTCATTCTCAAGGGACATTCATTAATAAAAGACGTTATAGCAGCAGACTAATTCACACTTCAAAGAACATATTATTATGCAGCTTTTTTTATTTGAGCTAACCATTAAATCAAACAAGTACCACCACTAAATTTCATTCTAATTCCTACAACATTGGACTATCACTTTCTCGTTTCAAACATTTTTCTTTTATTTATGCAGAAGGGAAACAAAACAAGATTCAAGCTCATGAGTTATGACGAGTATAATATGCAGGCTAGCATTCTTAGCAAACATTCACACTTACACTTAATTGACACTTCAGCAAGACATATAGGGGACTCTATGTTAAAATACTTCACAGCAATAGGGATTAAGTATCAATAAAACCTGTTTGAATGTCTCTCAGCTTTTCTTCTGTCCTCATCATTTTTCTCTATTGTACCTCTTTTGGATGATGATGCAGATCCATCCAAAAGTTGAATGCTTTCCTGCATAATCCTTAGAAGTTGCTTGTTTCCCAAGCCCTTATGCAAATGGTTAATATGCAGAATCTATTTGTAGACTTTTGAACGTACTTTGGTGTGTGAACACTAAACTTAGTTCCTTGCCAATGTCTCTTATGTAACAAGTCAACCATTTATATGAAACCTTGTGCCTTTGCTGAAGGTCATAAAACTAAAAACTAGAAAATAGACAATGGATAAGTAGTTTCTCTGATTGGTTGGAGCTTGCAACTATTTATGCAAAAGGTAGCATCCTTCATTCACCCTTAAATTATTTTGGTGTGCAATACCAAACTTAGCTCCTTGCAACACAGATAAAGCCACTTGACCTTTTTATTGAAATAGTTAGGAACAGAAAACTACCTCTGGTTGGGTTGCCTCCCAACAAGTGCTATTTTACTGTCACTAGCTTGACATCCTTCATTCTTTGTTCATGGGGGCTAAAAATCACAATGCCTCAGCTTTTCTCCTCTTACTGTGAACTTCCTTCCGGTCTCCTCTTTGATGATCTCTAGGTGTTCAGATGAAAGGATCCGGTTCACAGTATAATACTCATATAATTGTGGAGACACCTTCATTGGTTGGGTGTTTAACATCACTTTATCCCCTAGTGAAAAGCCTTCAGTGGGGATTTTCTTGTTTCTCCACTCTTTTGGCCTCTTCTTCTTTTCTTTCTCAAAAGATAATTCATGCCTTGGTGGTTCTTTATCTGGGGTGTTGAGGTTTACATCTGGGGGGTTTTGGATTTAGTTCCTCCTTAATTTCTTTGGTCTGTTGCACCATCTCTACTTCTTTCAAGCATGGATTTAGAAGTCTTGGAGTTAACTCATTGAATGCCTCCTTCTAGCTTTGATCTCTGGCCTTGTCCTTCATACAATCTTCTTCTTGAGTGGGCTCATGCAGGGTTTTAAAAACATGGAATGCTAGGTGCTCATCATGCACTCTCAGCAACAATTCTCCTTTTTCAACATCTATCAATGCTCTGTCCGTAGCCAGGAAAGGCCTCCCCAGGATGATGGGAGTGTTGGGGTCTTCCTCCATATCGAGGATGACAAAATCAGCTGGGAGAAGAAATTTCTCCACTTTTATCAGCACATTCTCTACAACTCCAAGTACTTGCTGAATGGACTTGTCAGCCATTTGAAGAAGTATTCATGTGGATTTCTGATAAACCCCGATTTCGTGGTTTATTTTGTGCTTATTTTAGGGGATTTATTCACCTTTTCCCACATTTATTCAATGGAATAGCATGGTTTTGTAATTCTCCCTTGAATTATGCTTAAATGTAAAAACATGCTTTTTTAGGCCCTAATTTGGTGATTTTAGATCCACCTTAATTCCATTCGATGCCTTGATGTGTTTGTTAAGTAATTTCAGGTTCATAAGGCAAGTATTGGATGGAAGAAATGAGAAGAAAAGCATACAAAGAGGAGAATGCATCAAGAAACAAAGATTTGAAATGTACCAACGGACGCGCACGCGTACAAGGCGCGCACGCGCAGAAGTGGTTTTTCACAAGGACGTGCCCGCGTACATACCGCTTCTGCGCAGATTGGGAATTTGCCAGTGACGCGCACGCGCACATGGCGCGCACGCGCCGATACTCTTACTTGGCCCACTTAATGGCAAAACGCTGAGGGCGATTTCTGAGCTGCCCAGATTAGTTAGTCTCGTTAGACTTTCTCCCTAATTGTTAGAGATGACGTAATGAGATAAATTCTTGTTTATAATTGTGACTCGATTAATTGGTCTTGTTTGACATTCTCCCGATGTGTGAGTTAACTAAACAAGATAAATTAATCATGCATGACTAGGATAGAAAGCCTAAGATCTCAATTCAATGCCATGAATGTCTCTCTTCTTTAATTGCTTCTTTTAATTGTTTGCTTGAATTACTTTCCTTGCACAATTAAATTCCTTGTCGATCATCAAACAAAGACCCTCTTTTTTTCCCCTCTATAGCCAATACACATGCACTCCATTGGCTCCTAGGGAGACGACCCAGAGCCTAAATACTCCGGTTATAAGATCATTTGGGGATTATTTTTGTGACAAAAACCACAAACACCAAAATTTTTGCATGTGAGGACTCTTGAATGGTTTGGAAACTATACTTTACAACGAGACTCCATTAGATAAATTCTAACCCGTCAAGAGTCATTGCACATCAATTTCACCTCAAAAATTTGGAGTTTCCTCATTAGAGACTGGTGCACGAAAATTACTTCACACTATGTAATTTCGCACAACTAACCAGCAAGTGCACTGGGTCGTCCAAGTAATACCTTACGTGAGTAAGGGTCGATCCCACGGAGATTGTTGGCTTCAAGCAAGCTATGGTTATCTTGCAACTCTTAGTCAGGATATTAATTAGTGGCTATCAATTGATTTGCAAATGAACAAGAGAGCATAAATTAAAGATTACTTGTTATGCAGTAAATGAGAATACGTTGGAGTTTTGGAGATGCTTTGCCTTTTGAATCTCTGCTTTCTCTCTATCTTCTTCCTCACGCACGCACGTCCCTCCTATGGCGAGCTGTGTGTTGGAGGATCACCGTTGTCAATGGCTACCATCCTTCCTTTCAGTGAAAATGGTCCAGGTGCGCTGTCACCGCACGGCTAAAAATCTGTAGGTTCTCGATCATATCGGAATAGGATTCGCTATCCTTTTGCGTCTGTCACTACGCCCAGTACTCGCGAGTTTGAAGCTCGTCACAGTCATCCAATCCCAGAATCCTACTAGAAATACCACAGACAAGGTTTAGACTTTCCGGATTCTCAAGGATTCTGCCAATGGATTCAAGCTTATACCACGGAGATTCCGATTAAGGAATCTAAGAGAAACTCATTCAATCTAATGTAGAACGGAGGTGGTTGTCAGGCACACGTTCATAGGTTGAGAATGGTGATGAGTGTCATGGATCATCACATTCATCATAATAAGGCGCAAATGAATATCTTAGATAGGAACATACATGATTGAATAGAAAACAGAAATACTGGCATTAACTCATCGAGGCACAGCAGAGCTCCTCACCCCCAACAATGGAGTTTAGAGACTCATGCCGTCAAAAGGTACAATGTTTAGATCTAAAATGTTGAGATACAAAATAAATCTCTAAAAGTTGTTTAAATACTAAACTGGTAACTTATGTTTACAGAAAATGAGTAAACTTATGATAGATGGTGCAGAAATCCACTTCTGGGGCCCATTTGGTGTGTGCTGGGGCTGAGACTAAAGCTTCTCACGTGCATAAGGCTGTTTTGGGCGTTCAATGCCAGCTTTGGATCCAATTCTGGCGTTGAACTCCAACTCCTAACTTGTTTCTGGCGCTGGACGCCAGACAGCAGCATGGAACTGGCGTTGAACGCCAGTTTATGTCATCTATCCTTGAGCAAAGTTTGGACTATTATATATTTCTGGAAAGCCCTGGATGTCTAATTTCCAACGCAATTGAAAGTGCACCATTTGGAGTTCTGTAGCTCCAGAAAATCCACTTTGAGTGCAGGGAGGTCAGAATCCAACAGCATCAGCAGTCCTTTTTCAGCCTAGATCAGATTTTTGCTCAACTCCCTCAATTTCAGCCAGAAAATACCTGAAATTACAGAAAAACTCACAAACTCATAGTAAAGTCCAGAAATATGAATTTTGCATAGAAACTAATGAGAATAAACTAAAAACTAACTAAAATATACTAAAATCTATATGAAATTAACCCCAAAAAGCGTATAAAATACCCGCTCATCACAACACCAAACTTAAACTGTTGCTTGTCCTCAAGCAACTAGATAAATAAAATAGAATACAAATGAGTCAAGAAACAATAATATCTCAGAGTTTTTGAGTGAAGCTCAGATTCTAATTAGATGAGCGGGGCTAGTAGCTTTTTGCTTCCGAACAGTTTTGGCATCTCGCTTTATCCATTGAAGCTCAGAGTGATTGGCATCTACAGGAACTTAGGATTCAGATAGTGTTATTGATTCTCCTTTTTCAGTATGATGATTCTTGAACACAGCTACTTTATGAGTCTTGGTCGTGGCCCTAAGCACTTTGTTTTCCAGTATTACCACCGGATACATAAATGCCACAGACACATAATTGGGTGAACCTTTTCAGATTGTGACTCAGCTTTGCTAAAGTCCCCAATTAGAGGTGTCCAGAGTTCTTAAGCACACTCTTCTTTTTGCTTTGGACCTTGACTTTAACCGCTCAGTCTCAAGTTTCCACTTGACACCTTCACGCCACAAGCACATGGTTAGGGACAGCTTGGTTCAGCCGCTTAGACCAGGATTTTATTCCTTTAGGCCCTCCTATCCACTGATGCTCAAAGCCTTGGATCCTTTTTATTACCCTTGCCTTTTGGTTTTAAAGGCTATTGGCTTTTTGCTCTTGCCTTTTGGTTTTAAGAGCTTAGGCTTTTTCTGCTTGCTTTTTTTTTTCTGCAAGCTTTTGTTCTTTGCTACTTTTTCTTGCTTCAAGGATCATTTTATGATTTTTCAGATTATCAATAACATGTCTCATGTTCATCATTCTTTCAAGAGCCAACATATTTAACAGTCTTAAACATCAAATTCAAAAGACATATGCACTGTTCAAGCATTCATTCAGAAGACAGAAAGCATTGCCACCACATATAAATAATTAGAATGTTCTTATTAAAAACTCGAAAATTATTGCCTCTTATTCTAAAGAAATTCTTCTATTTTATTCATGTTTGATGATGATGAGAAAATTAAATTATAGCTTAATTGGAGATAAAATAAAAAATATAGATACTAATTACTACTATATGACTCCTAAGGTAAAACTAGAATAAGAACAGTTATCACAGAGTTAAGGCTAAGATTGGAATTTAACAACCTTTATTCTGGGGAGTGGATGTTCCTCTAATCTGTGGGGTGCTTGGTCCTTCAAGAGATAATTTCTGGCGCTTCAATTCCCTTAATTCGTGCCCTTGCTCCTCCTGTTCTTGAATCAAATAGCAAAGAATGCTACTTTGATCCTTCTGTTCTTTTATTATTTGTTCCATAGCTTCTTTATCTTGGTAACTGATGTTTCAAGATACTCCCAGTATTCAGATTGAGGGATTTCTGGGAGAAATTCCTGTGTTTTCTTCTTGATGGGGTCATCCTGTGCTTGTTATTTTTCCATTGATGCTTTGGTGATTGGTCGCTCAATTGAGATATACTCAGTTATTCCCATCCTTACTCCAGCGTCCTTGCAGAGCATAGAAATCAAGCTTGGATAAAGAATCTTATCCAGGCCCTTGTTTGTTCTCATCATTCTCCTATTGAAGGAGTCTGGATCATCTTTCAGCTGAGGTAGCTTTAAGATTTCCCTGATCTTGTCAGGGTGGGTATGAACAATCTTTCCTCTGACCACGGTCCGATAGTCATAAATATCAGATCCAGATAGTCTTTGCCTGTCTGTATGTCACATATTAGCATAGAACTCCTGGACCATATTCCTTCCCACTTTCGTTTCAGGATTGGCTAGGATCTCCCAGTTCCTGATTTGAATTTGCTCCTGGATCTCCGGATATTCATCTTCTTTCAGATCGAATCTGACTTCCGGGATCACTGATCTTAGACCCATTATTTTGTAATAATGGTCTGAATGTTCTTTAGTTAAGAACTTCCCTTGATTCCAAAGTGGTTTTGGAACACTCTCTTTCTTGCCTCTTGGAGTGGGTTGTTTTCCTTTAGGAGCCATGATCTTAGTGATAACGGATGAGCACACCAAACTTAGAGGTTTGCTTGTCCTCAAGCAAAAAGAAAAGAAAGGAGAGAGAGAGAAGGAGAGCTAGGTACAATGGTGGATGGGAGGGGAGGGAGGCCGAACCCATATTTAAAGGGAGAGGGGGGTGGGTTTTTGAAAAGTAGGGAGAAAGATAAGATAAAAGATATGATTTTTAGAAAAAAAAATATGATAAGAAAAGATATAATTTAAAATTGAAAAGATATAAAAGATATCTGAAGAAGATAGATTTGGAATTTTGAAAAAGATAGTATGGAGATTCGAAAAAGATATTGCTTAGTTGAAAAGATTTTTGAATGAAAAGAGAGAGATTTGTTTTGAAAATTTTGAAAAAGAGTTGAGTTGGATTGAAAAAAAGGATTTGTGCTTATGGATTAAGATACATTTAATATTTTTAAAGAAGGGTTTTTAGAAATCAGGGTTCTTAACATGTTTATGCAAGAAATCATGAATTGAAACATGAAAATTAGGATTAAAATGAAAAATATGAAAAAAAAACGAATTTATCTCCTCCCCACCATCCTGGCATTTGAACGCCCAAACGCTGCATGTTTTGGGCGTTCAACGCCCAAATGCTGCTTCTCCTGGGCGTTCAACGCCCAGCTGCTGCTTATTTCTGGCGTTGAACGCCAGGAAGTCCTTTGTTACTGAGCGTTTTTTTGAATGCCCAGAACGCTGTAAATCTGGCGTTAAACGCCCAGAAAGAGCTTCTTTCTGGCGTTCAACACCCAGATGGCTATCCTTACTGGCGTTCAACGCCTAGTGGATGCTTCTGTTGGGCGTTGAATGCCCAAAACAGATTTTTACTGGAGTTTTCTTGCCAGTGAGCTCTTTTTCTCTGTTTTGCGTGCAGAATCCTTCTGTAACCCTGTGAACTTATACAATTGACTCTTTACCTTAGGATCAATGAACTTTATATAAACAAATAAAATCAAGAATAGGGCAAAATGCTTAGAGGAAGTGATGCCCCATGGCTGGGTTGCCTCCCAGCAAGCGCTTCTTTATTGTCTTTAGCTGGACCTTGCTGAGCTTTTAATCTAGCTTCAGCCTTGAGCACTCTTGCTTAACATTGCCTTCAAGATAGTGCTTGATTCTCTGTCCATTAACAATGAACTTCTTATCAGAATCAATATCTTGAAGCTCCACATAACCATATGGTGATACACTTGTAATCACATATGGTCCCCTCCACCGGGACTTCAGTTTCCCGGGGAATAGCCTGAGCCTAGAGTTAAACAATAGAACCTTTTGTCCTGGTTCAAAGATTCTAGATGATAGCTTCCTGTCATGCCATTTTTTTTATTTTTCTTTATAAAGCTTGGCATTTTCGAAAGCAGTGCATCTGAATTCCTCTAGTTCATTTAGCTCGAGCAATCTTTTTTCTCCAGCTAATTTGGCATCAAAGTTTATGAATCTGGTTGTCCAGTAGGCTTTATGTTCCAGTTCCATGGGCAGGTGACATGCCTTACCATACACAAGTTGGTATGGAGAGGTCCCTATAGGAGTCTTGAATGCTGTTCTGTATGCCCACAGAGCATCATCCAAGCTTCTTGCCCAATCCTTTCTACGGGTACTTACAGTCCGTTCTAGGATTCTTTTTAGCTCTCTGTTAGAGACTTCAGCTTGTCCATTAGTCTGTGGATGATATGGAGTCGCCACCTTGTGGCGAATCCCATACCGGACCATGGCAGAGTAAAGCTGTTTGTTGCAGAAGTGAGTGCCCCCATCACTGATTAGTACTCTAGGGACCCCAAACCTGCTGAAGATATATTTCTGGAGGAACTTCATCACTGCTTTAGTATCATTGGTGGGTGTGGCAACGGCCTCTACCCATTTTGATACGTAGTCAACGGCCACCAGAATATATGTGTTTGAGTATGATGGTGGAAAAGGTCCCATGAAGTCAATTCCCCATACGTCAAACAACTCAATCTCCAAGATTCCTTGTTGAGGCATGACGTAACCATGAGGCAGATTACCAGCTCCTTGGCAACTGTCACAGTTACGTACAAACTCTCAGGAATCTTTATAGAGTGTGGGCCAATAGAAGCCACATTGGAGGACCTTGGTGGCTGTTCGCTCACCTCCGAAATGGCCTCCATATTGTGATCCATGGAAATGCCATAGGATCCTCTGTGCTTTTTCTCTAGGCACACATCTCCGGATTATTCCGTCTGCACATCTCTTAAAGAGATAGGGTTCATCCCACAAGTAGTACTTTGCATTAGTAACTAATTTTTTCTTTTGTTGCCTTTTGTACTCTTTGGGTATGAACCTTGCAGCTTTATAGTTTGCAATGTCTGCAAACCATGGTGTTTCCAGAATGGCAAATAAATGCTCATCCGGAAAAGTCTCAGAGATCTCAAGAGAGGGGAGGGACGTCCCTTCTACTGGCTCTATCCGGGACAGATGATCAGCCACTTGGTTCTCTGTCCCTTTTCTGTCTCTTATTTCTATATCAAACTCTTGCAGAAGCAACACCCATCTTATGAGCCTGGGTTTTGAATCCTGCTTTGTGAGTAGATATTTGAGAGCAGCATGGTCAGTATACACAATCACCTTTGATCCTACCAAGTATGATCTAAACTTGTCAATGGCATAAACCACTGCAAGTAATTCTTTTTCTGTGGTTGTGTAATTTTTCTGGGCATCATTTAAAACGCGGCTAGCATAATAAATGACGTGCAGAAGCTTGTCATGCCTCTGCCCCAGCACTGCACCAATGGCGTGATTACTGGCATCACACATTAGCTCAAATGGTAATGTCTAGTCTGGTGCAGAAATAACTGGTGCTGTGACCAGCTTGGCTTTCAGCGTTTCAAACGCCTGCAGACACTTTGTGTCAAACACAAATGGCGTGTCAGCAGCTAGCAGATTGCTCAGAGGTTTTGCGATTTTTGAAAAATCCTTTATAAACCTCCTATAGAATCCTGCATGCCCCAAAAAGCTTCTGATTGCCTTAACATTGGCAGGGGGTGGTAATTTTTCAATTACCTCTATTTTTGCTTGATCTACCTCTATTCCCTTGTTTGAAATTTTATGCCCAAGGACAATCCCTTCAGTCACCATAAAGTGACATTTTTCCCAGTTTAAAACCAGGTTGGTCTCTTGGCATCTTTTCAGAACTAGTTTCAAGTGATCAAGACAGCAGCTGAATGAGTCTCCATATACTGAGAAGTCATCCATGAAGACTTCCAGAAAATTTTCCACCATATTAGAGAAAATAGAGAGCATGCATCTCTGGAAGGTTGCAGGCGCATTACACAGCCCAAATGGCATCCTTCTATAAGCAAACACTCCAGATGGACATGTGAATGCTGTTTTCTCTTGATCCTGGAGATCTACTGCAATCTGGTTATAGCCTGAGTAGCCATCCAAAAAGCAGTAATAATCATGATCTGCCAGTCTTTCTAGCATCTGGTCTATGAATGGTAAAGGAAAATGATCCTTTCTGGTGGCTGTATTGAGCCTTCTGTAGTCAATACACATGCGCCACCCTGTAACTGTTCTTGTAGGAACCAGTTCATTCTTTTCATTATGAACCACTGTCATGCCTCCCTTTTTGGGGACAACATGGACAGGGCTTACCCAGGGGCTGTCAGAAATAGGATAAATAATCCCAGCCTCCAGTAATTTGGTGACCTCTTTCTACACCACTTCCTTCATGGCTGGATTTAGCCGCCTCTGTTGTTGAACCACTGGTTTAGCAGTATCTTCCAATAAGATTTTGTGCATGCATCTGGCTGGGCTTATGCCCTTAAGGTCACCTATGGACCACCCAAGAGCTGTCTTGTGTGTCCTTAGCACTTGAATAAGTGCTTCCTCTTCCTGTGGATTTAAAGCAGAGCTTATGATAACTGGAAAAGTGTCACCTTCTCCCAGAAATGCATATTTCAGGGATGGTGGTAATGGTTTGAGCTCGGGTTTAGGAGGTTTTTCCTCTTCCAGAGGAAATTTCAGAGGCTCTTTCATTTCCTCTGAATCCTCCAAATCAGGCTGAACATCTTTAAAGATGTCTTCCAACTCTAATTCGAGACTCTCAGCCATGTTGATCTCTTCTACCAAAGAGTCAATAAGATCAACTTTCATGCAGTCTTTTGATGTGTCTGGATGCTGCATGGCTTTGACAGCATTCAACTTAAACTCATCCTCATTGACTATCACGGTTATTTCCCCTGTTGGACATCAATGAGGGTTCGTCCAGTTGCCAGGAAGGGTCTTCCTAGAATGAGAGTAGCACTCTTATGCTCCTCCATTTCCAGCACTACAAAGTCAGTGGGAAAGGCGAATGGCCCAACTCTGACAATCATGTCTTCAATCACACCTGATGGGTATTTAATGGAGCCATCAGCAAGTTGGAGACATATCCGGGTTGGTTTAACTTCTTCAGTTAAACCAAGCTTTCTGATAGTGGATGCAGGTATTAGGTTGATGCTTGCCCCAAGATCACATAAAGCTGTTTTGGTACAATTACCTTCTAATGTGCATGGTATCAGAAAACTCCCAAGGTCTTTAAGTTTTTCAAGAAAGCTTTTCAGGATGACTGCACTGCATTCTTCAGTGAGGAGAACTCTTTCGGTTTCTCTCCAATCCTTCTTATGACTCAAGATCTCTTTCATGAACTTGGCATAATAAGGTATTTGCTCAAGTGCCTCTGCAAATGGAATCTTTATTTCAAGAGTCCTGAGATAATCTGCAAAGCGAGCAAATTGCTTATCCTGCTCCTCTTGGTGGAGTTTTTGAGGATAAGGTATCTTAGCTTTATATTCCTCAACCTTAGTTGCTGTAAGTTTATTTCCTACAGAAGTGGTTGAGGAAGCCTTTTTAGATGGGTTGTCATCAGCACTTGTGTGTGTCTGATCCCTCACTGGCAATTGAATGCCAGAGCTAGGAGCTGGAGTGGCGTTAGACGCCAGCTTCCCAGTTCTTCCTGGCATCTGAACGCCAGAACTGTGCTCCTTTTGGGCGTTCAACGCCAGATCCTTGCTTGTTTCTGGCGTTGAACGCCAGTCTTGAGCATGGTCTGGGCGTTCAGCGCCAGCCTTCCACCAAATTTCTGGCATTTTAGTGCCAGAATTATTTTTCCCTGGGCTCTTACTGTCCTCTAGTGGATTTTGGATGGGTTGCTCATTTCTTGGCTTTTTGCTGCCTTGAGGTGGGGTATTTAATGTTTTCCCACTTCTTAATTGGACTGCTTGGCATTCTTCTGTTATTTGTCTTGACAATTGTTGCTTTGTTTGCTTCAATTGTTCTTCCATGTTTATATTAGCCATCCTTGTCTCTTGTAGTTTATCCTTGAATTCAGCTAACTGCTTTGTTAGAAAATCCAATTGTTGATTGAATTCAGCAGCTTGCTCTGCAGAACTGAGTTCAGCAGTTACTGTTTTAGCCTCTTCTCATGTGGATAGATCCACCAGCTGAGCAATCTAAAGAGATCTGAGCTCTTTCTGTAAGTCCATAATAGAAGATGTCTAACTGAACCCACTCTGAAAACATTTCAGAGGGGCATTTTCTTAGCATCTCTCTGTATCTCTCCCAGTCATCATAAAGAGATTCATTATCTCCTTGTTTAAAGCCTTGGATGTCTAGCCTTAGCTGTGTCATCCATCTTGGAGGGAAGTATTAATTCAGGAATTTTTCTATCAACTGTTTCCATGTCCTTATGCTAGCCTTAGGTTGGTTATTTAACCACCTCTTGGCTTGGTCTTTTACAGCAAATGGAAACAGTAATAATCTGTAGACATCTTGATCTACCTCCTTATCATATACTGTGTCAGCAATTTGTAAAAACTGTGCCAGAAACTCTGTAGGTTCTTCTTGTGGATGACCGGAATACTGGCAGCTTTGCTGCACCATGATAATGAGCTGAGGATTCAGCTCAAAGCTACTGACTTCAATGGAGGGTATGCAGATACTACTCCCATATGAAGCAGGAGAGGGGTTAGCGTATGACCCCAGAATCCTCTTTGACTGTTCATTTCCACTTAGATCCATGATGGAGAAAGGGAGATGATGTAAAATAAAAAATATATTTATTTATTTATTTATTTATTTTTTATTTATTTCGAAAATAAATTAAAATAAAATAAATAAAAATAGGTGAAGATTTTCGAAAGAAAAATGAGGAGAGAGAAAGTGGTCAGGAAGTTTTGAAAAAGATATGAATTGAAAAAGATTTTAAATTTTGAAAAAAAATCTGAATTTTAAAAATAATTTTCAAAAATTTGTTTTAAAAATAGAGAGAAAAGATATTTTTGAATTTAAGGAGGAGAGAGAGAAACAATAAGATAGCCCAAGATTTAAAATTTTTAGATCTAATGCTCCTTGTTTTCAAAAATTCTGGAGGGAAAACACCAAGAAACACCAAACTTAAAAATTTTAAGATCAAGACGCAAGGAGAACTCAAGAACACTTTGAAGACTCACAAGAACACAAGAACATGAAGAAAGAACACCAAACTTAAAATTTTTAGAAAACCAAACTAAAATTTTCGAAAAACAAAGAAAAATCAACAAGAAAACACCAAACTTAAAGTTTGGCACAAGATTTATTCAAAGAAAAATTATTTTTGAAAATAAGATAGCCAATTACTAAGAACATAAGCACCACGCTCTAACTAATTGAGCTATAAATTTAAAGTGTTTTAACAAGGTATAAATAACAAAAGACTCTAAACCAAAAAGACAAATTTTTTCCTAATCTAAGCAGTAAAATAAACCGTCAGTTGTCCAAACTCAAACAATCCCCGGCAACGGCGCCAAAAACTTGGTGCACGAAAATTACTTCACACTATGTAATTTCGCACAACTAACCAGCAAGTGCACTGGGTCGTCCAAGTAATACCTTACGTGAGTAAGGGTCGATCCCACGGAGATTGTTGGCTTGAAGCAAGCTATGGTTATCTTGCAACTCTTAGTCAGGATATTAATTAGTGGCTATCAATTGATTTGCAAATGAATAAGAGAGCATAAATTAAAGATTACTTGTTATGCAGTAAATGAGAATATGTTGGAGTTTTGGAGATGCTTTGCCTTTTGAATCTCTGCTTTCTCTCTATCTTCTTCCTCACGCAGGCACGTCCCTCCTATGGCAAGCTGTGTGTTGGAGGATCACCGTTGTCAATGGCTACCATCTTTCCTTTCAGTGAAAATGCTCCAGGTGCGCTGTCACCGCACGGCTAATCATCTGTAGGTTCTCGATCATACCGGAATAGGATTTGCTATCCTTTTGCGTCTGTCACTACGCCCAGCACTCGCGAGTTTGAAGCTCGTCACAGTCATCCAATCCCAGAATCCTACTAGGAATACCACAGACAAGGTTTAGACTTTTCGGATTCTCAAGGATGCTGCCAATGGATTCTAGCTTATACCACGGAGATTCCGATTAAGGAATCTAAGAGATACTCATTCAATCTAATGTAGGACAGAGGTGGTTGTCAGGCATACGTTCATAGGTTGAGAATGGTGATGAGTGTCACGGATCATCACATTCATTATAATAAGGCGCAAATGAATATCTTAGATAGGAACATACATGATTGAATAGAAAACGGAAATACTGGCATTAACTCATCGAGGCACAGCAGAGCTCCTCACCCCCAACAATAGAGTTTAGAGACTCATGCCGTCAAAAGGTACAATGTTCGATCTAAAATGTCATGAGATACAAAATAAATCTCTAAAAGTTGTTTAAATACTAAACTGGTAACCTAGGTTTACAGAAAATGAGTAAACTTATGATAGATGGTGCAGAAATCCACTTCTGGGGCCCACTTGGTGTATGCTGGGGCTGAGACTAAAGCTTCTCACGTGCATAAGGCTGTTTTGGGTGTTCAACACCAGCTTTGGATCCAATTCTGGCGTTGAACTCCAACTCCTAACTTGTTTCTGGCGCTGGACGCCAGACAGTAGCATGGAACTGGCGTTGAACGCCAGTTTACGTCATCTATCCTTGAGCAAAGTTTGGACTATTATATATTGCTGGAAAGCCCTGGATGTCTACTTTCCAACGCAATTGAAAGCGCGCCATTTTGAGTTCTGTAGCTCTAGAAAATCCACTTTGAGTACAGGGAGTTTAGAATCCAATAGCATCAGCAGTCCTTTTTCAGCCTAGATCAGATTTTTGCTCAACTCCCTCAATTTCAGCCAGGAAATACCTGAAATTACAAAAAAAAAAACACACAAAATCATAGTAAAGTCCAGAAATATGAATTTTGCATAGAAACTAATGAGAATAAACTAAAAACTAACTAAAATCTATATGAAATTAACCCCAAAAAGCGTATAAAATACCCGCTCATCAGAGACAAAGGCATCAAGTTTATGCTTGCACCAAGATCACATAATGACTTCTCAATTGTTATGTTTCCTATGGTGCAAGGTATATAAAAACTCCCAGGATCATCTTTCTTCTCTAGCAACTCTCTTTGGAGAATAGCACTACATTCTATTGTCATATCAATAATTTGTCTTTCTTTTAGGTACTTTTTCTTTGTCAGTACTTCCTTCATAAATTTGGCATACAATGGCATCTATTCAGGTGCTTCTAAGAAAGGAAAATTGATGCTGAGTGTCTTGAATATGTCCAGGAACTTTGAGTATTGCTTATCCTCATTTTCTTTTTTGAACCTCTGAGGATATGGAAGCTTGGGGACATATGGCTTCACCCCTTCCTTCTTTTCTTGTAGCTGTGGCTCAAGAATGTTCCTGTCTCCCTTTGATATTTGTGCTTTCTTGGTTATCTGATCCTCTTTACTTCTCCCCTATATCTCTTTTTGTGGAACTTCTCTATTGTGTTTTTCCTGATTGATGGCTTCCTTCTTCATAGTCTTCTCACTTCTTACTATGATTGCCTTGCACTCCTTCCACTTTGTAGCTTTTCCTTTGTCCCTTGGGTGGTCTTCAGTGGTACTGGGAGAGGTATTTGCTCTCTTCTCACCTATTTCTAAAATCTGCTTAGCCATTTACTCCATATGCCTCTCAAGATTTCTGATTGAAACTTCTTGGTTTTTGCTTGTTATGGCTTGAACTTTTCTTACTGCTTCTTGATCTTGTCTGGCCATCTCTTGAGTTTTGATGAGTTTTTCCATCAACATTTCTAAATTGGAGATCCTTTGAGATTCTCGATGGGGCTGTGTGAGTTGTGATGGTTGTTTGTGGAAATTGTTTGAAAAATTGGAGGAGTTGCTTTGTGGATTAAGTGGTTGTATAGAGAAGTTGTTTTGGGGGTTTGTGGAGTGTGATGAGGTTGGGTACGTGTGTCTTGTGGTTGTGTGTAATGGTTGTTAGTAGTAGGGGATTGATTGTGTTTGTTTGTGTTGCCAAAACTGTTGGGGTTGAAATCCCTTTGTCCATGATTTTGGTGCTCACCCCACCTCATATCGGAATAAGTTCTCCAGGATGGATTGTGTGCATCACCATGAAAATTGTTTTGGAACGGACTTGAGGTATTGTTCATGTGTTGTATCTGTTCAGGACCTTGTTGCTCATAATTGAGTGTCCCAAGACCTCCTTCAGATCGATTCCATCCATGTGAGATTTGAGGTTGGCCCTGTGTATTCACTGCATTTACTCGTTCAAGTTCCATCACTCTCCTTTTTGGATTCATGTCATGGTGTCTCTCAGATGAGTAAAAATATTGATTGTTGGTCGCCATATCAATGAGATCTTGTACTTCTTGGGTAGTTTTCATCATCTGAAGTGAACCTCCAGAGGAGTAATCTAATGCTTTTCTTGATTTCAGGGTCAATCCTTCATAAAAGTTTTGAAGTTTCACCCACTCACTGAATATCTCAGGTGGACATTTCCTTATCAGGGCCTTATATCATTCCCATGCCTTATAGAGTGATTCTCCCTCCTTTTGTATGAAGGTTTGTACGTCTATTTTTAGCTTGATGATCCTCTGAGGTGGGTAGAACTTGGCTAGGAATTTGCTAACCAAATCATCCCAATTGTTGATGCTCTCCTTAGGAAAGGTTTCTAGCCATTGAGCAGCATTGTCCCTCAAAGAAAATGGGAATAAAAGTAATTTGTAGATGTCAGGATGTACCCCATTTGCCTTGACAGTTTCACAAATCCTCAAGAAAATAGACAAATGTTGGTTGGGGTCTTCAAGAGGGCCACCTCCATAAGCACAATTGCTCTGCACCAAAGTGATTAGTTGAGGCTTCAACTCAAAATTTTTTGCATGAACATTTTGGGTGAGGATGCTACTTCCATAATGTCTGGGATTGGGGATAGTGTAAGAGGCCAACACCCTTCTTGCAGGTTGAGCATTGTTCCTCGCTCCCTCTTCAAGCACCTCAGCCTCCATGACTTACAAAAATCACAATCAAACCAAATGAAACCTGGACATTTTAATGCTAGAATGTGGTTAGAGGGTTAGGTGACACAATGTGTCAAACAGTTAATGTGCTTAGTAAAAATAAAAAGAAAAAGCTTAATCTAGACCACCACCTTACTTAATCATTGTCAATCTAGATCAATCCCCAGCAACGGTGCCAAAAACTTGATGGGTGGAAATTAGATTCCCACACCAAAACTCACCGGCAAGTGTACTGGGTCGCATCAAGTAGTAATTACTCAGATGAGTGAGGTCGATCCCACAAAAGATTGAGCAATTTTAGTTAGATGGTTGATTTATTTAAGCAAACTGTTGATGAGTTGAGTGAATTGTGATAAACACAAGCTGAATTGCATGAAAATAAAAGGGAGAGGAAGAATTGACAGAAAACTAAAGTGCAGAAGAGTAAATTGCATGAAAGTTAAAGTACAAGAAAGTAAAAGAGCCAAAACTTAAAGTGCAAGTAATGTAAATGACTGAAACTTAAATTGCAAGAAATGTAAATAGCTGAAGCTTAGATTGCAAGAATTGTAAATTGCTTGAATAGTAAAGGGATGTGGGTTGCTGGGATTTCAAATTTAACAGGTAAATGTAAAATGCAATCAATCAAAGAAGTAGAAGATGAAGTAGGTGCAGCAGATCTAAACCAGAAATGAGAAATTTCTTGAAGAACAAGATAGAAAGTAAACTCAACTTAATTATAAAATCTAGGAAAGAAATTCAAGATCCCAGGGGATCAATGAGACTAGAAAGTAGATCTAGAGCTTAATTTCTTCCTTGATCAATTAGAAAACAATTTGCAGAAGAAATGTAAATGGAACAGCAAAGAAAACTTAGATCCAATTCTTAGAACAATTGAGAAGAAAGGTAAAAGATGATTCTCCAACTTAGAATCAGTGAAGCTCTTCAATCTCAATTCAAATTCCAAGAACAGATAGCAAGAGTTGCAGATGAAATGAAAATGAAGACAGAAAGCTAAATCCAATTCCCAATCCTTAGAATTATGCAGAAGAAAACAAAGGTGAATTGCAGATCAAAGATTGAAACAGAATTTCTTCAATCTCAATCCAAAATTTAAAAGCAGAAAGTAAGAAATGCAGAAATCAAAACAAAGAGAGAGAGAACTTAGATCTCAATCCTAATTCCCAAATTCAAAATGAAAAATCAAGTGAAAACTAAAGTTCAACTAAGAGGTAAAACTAAAAATGAAAGAATCCCCCCTCTCTAAATCAAACTAAGTCCTATTTATACACTTTCTAATTTTTTATTTTAGAATTTGGAATGGGCTTTTTAAATTGGTGAAAAGTTGGATCCAATTTGGCTTTTGGTTTCAGAATGGTCCCTGGGACACCTCCAGGGGAGCGTTCAATTAACTATGGCAACACAGTGCTCAATCCTTGGTCCCAGGCTCATTTTGGTACGTGACAAGCGTTCAGTTAACTTTGGAAGGAGGCTCTATGACTTGAGTTTCCCATGGAGGTTCCGCATCTACTAAGTCCTCAACCACTTCCTCTTCCTTGATAAGTTCGGTTTTCTCCACTTGCTCTAGTACAAAATCTAACTCCTCCTTGATAACTTCTACCTCTTGACAACTTTCTTCAACTCCATCTGATTCTTCAACTACTTCATCTTCAAGGGTCTCTCCTACCTCCACTTTTTTGGGCCTCCTCTTGCTTCTCTTGAAGTAGGTATGCGTGAAGCCGATCCATTACTTCCCTAAGATGATCCTTTCTCTCTTGTTCTATGTCAATAGCGTAATTGGAATCATGTTGCTCTTGGATTGATGGACATGGGTGAAAAGTAAGTGCACTAGAGCTTGAAGGTTGAGTATTGGGTGTAAAGGATGAATCCACATGAGATATGAGAGCTTGGAGAGTAGAAGTGAGACCAATGAAAGTAGAGATGAGTGTGGTTTGAAGCTCCTGTTGCCCTTGACGAATAACACTAAAGGTATTGATGAGCGGATAAGTTATACGCTTTTTGGCATTGTTTTTAGTATGTTTTCAGTAGAATCTAGTTACTTTTAGGGATATTTTCATTAGTTTTTATGTTAAATTCACATTTCTGGACTTTACTATGAGTTTGTGTGTTTTTCTGTGATTTCAGGTATTTTCTGGCTGAAATTGAGGGACTTGAGCAGAAATCAGATTCAGAGGTTGAAGAAGGACTACTGATGCTGTTGGATTCTGACCTCCCTGCACTCAAAGTGAATTTTCTGGAGCTACAGAACTCGAAATGGCACGCTTCTAATTGCGTTGGAAAGTAGACATCCAGGGCTTTCCAGAAATATATAATAGTCCATACTTTGGCCAAGAATAGACGACATAAACTGGCATTCAACGCCAGCTTACTGCCCAAATCTGGCGTCCAGCGCCAAAAAAGGATCCAAAACCAGAGTTGAACGCCCAAACTGGCACAAAAACTGGCGTTCAACTCCAAGAAGGACCTCTACACGTGCAACACTCAAGCTCAGCCCAAGCACACACCAAGTGGGCCCCGGAAGTGGATTTATGCATCAATTACTTACTCATGTAAACCCTAGTAGCTAGTTTATTATAAATAGGACCTTTTACTACTGTATTAGACATCTTTTGAACCATCTTTGAGTCTTTTTTTACCGCCAGCCATGGAAAGGAGTAAGACTGACTGGATGAAGATAACAGGAAAGCAGAGGTTCAGAGGAACGAAAAGCATCTCCATTCGCTTATCTGAAATTCCTACCAATGATTTACATAAGTACCTCTATCCCTATTCTATTATTTATTTTCGAAAACCCATTACTGTTTGATACCCGCCTGACTGAGATTTACAAAGTGACCATAGCTTGCTTCATACCGACAATCTCCGTGGAATTCGACCCTTACTCACGTAAGGTATTACTTGGACGACCCAGTGCACTTGCTAGTTAGTTATGCAAAGTTGTGAAGATATGTTTAGACCATGGTCCTGTGCATCCGTTTTTGGTGCCATTGCCAGGGAATCAATTTCGAACAACAATTCACAACCTGAGTAGCAATTTCGCATACCAAGTTTTTTGGCGCTGTTGCCGGGGATTGTTCGAGTTTGGACAACTGACGGTTCATCTTGTTGCTCAGATTGGGTAACTTTCTTTTCGTTTTCCTTTCAAAAAAAAAATCTTTCAAAAATCTTTCAAAAGTATTTTCCTTTGTTTTCGAAAAAAATTAATTAAAAATGTTTTCAAAAATATATTTTTCTTCAGAATTTTTAAGAATGAATTCTAGTGTTTCATGAATCATGTTGAATTCTATCTGGCTGTAAAGCCATACCCAAACTGCTTTGGGATTGGTCTTCAACTAATCACCTCAATGGAGCCATGTCCAATTCTTTTGAATAGGGCATGTTAGGCTTGTCATGTCTGAACTACACTCATATTTTTATTAAAGCTTGGCTGGCTATTAAGCCATGCCTGACCCTTTGATTGGAGCTTTAAGACTAACATGGCAAGATTCCTGGAATTCATATTAAAAATTTTGGAATCATTATTTTTATTTTTATTTTTTTTTTCACAATAATTTTCGAAAAAAAAATTTGAAAATCATAAAAAACCAAAAATATTTTTGTGTTTCTTATTTGAGTCATGTGTCATGTTATAAGTTTGGTGTCAATTGCATGTGCATCTTGCATTTTTCGAAAATTTCATGCATTCATAGTGTTCTTCATGATCTTCAAGTTGTTCTTGGTCAGTCTTCTTGTTTGATCTTGATGTTTTTCTTATTTTGTGTCTTTTCTTATTTTACATGTGCATTTTTTATTTATTAGAGTCTAAACATGAAAGATTTCTAAGTTTGGTGTCTTGCATGTTTTCTTTGCATCAGACAGAAAGAAGGTGAATCCCTCTATGAAGCTTGGGAGAGATACAAAGGACTGACCAAAAAGTGTCCTACTGACATGCTGTCAGAATGGACCATCCTGGATATTTTCTATGATGGTCTGTCTGACTTAGCTAAAATGTCATTGGATACTTCTGCAGGTGGATCCATTCAGCTAAAGAAAATGCCTGCAGAAGCTCAAGAACTCATTGACATGGTTGCTAATAACCAGTTTATGTACACTTCTGAGAGGAATCTTGTGAGTAATGGGACGCCTATGAAGAAGGGAGTTCTTGAAATTGATACTCTGAATGCCATATTGGCTCAGAACAAAATATTGACTCAGCAAGTCAATATGATCTCTCAGAGTCTGAATGGAATGCAAGTTGCATCCAATAGTACTCAAGAGGCTTCTTATGCAGACGAAGCTTATGATCCTGAGAACCCTGCAATAGCAGAGGTAAATTATTTAGGTGAACCTTATGGAAACACCTATAACTCATCATGGAAAAATCATCCAAATTTCTCATGGAAGGATCAAAAGCCTCAACAAGGCTTTAATAATGGTGGAAGAAACAGGATTAGCAATGGCAAGCCTTTTCCATCATCCACTCAGCAACAGACGGAGAATTCTGAGCAGAACCCATCTAGCTTAGCAAACTTAGTCTCTGATCTGTCCAAGGCCACTGTGAGTTTCATGAATGAAACAAGGTCTTCCATTAGAAATTTGGAAGCACAAGTGGGCCAGCTGAAAAAAAGGATCACTGAAATCCCTCCCAGTACTCTCCCAAGCAATACAGAAGAGAATCCAAAAGGAGAGTGCAAGGCCATTGACATAAGCAAAATGGCCGAACCCAATGAGGGAGAGGAGGACGTGAATCCCAAGGAGGAAGACCTCCTGGGACGTCCAGTGACCAATAAGGAGCTTCCCTCTGAGGAACCAAAGGACTCTGAGGCTCATCTAGAGACCATAGAGATTCCATTGAACCTCCTTATGCCCTTCATGAGCTCTGATGAATATTCCTCTTCTGAAGAGAATGAGGATGTTACAGAATAGCAAACTGCTAAGTTTCTTGGTGCAATCATGAAGATGAATGCCAAATTATTTGGCATTGATACTTGGGAAGTTGAACCTCCCTTGTTCATCAATGAACTAAGTGATCCGGATCAACTGACATTGCCTCAGAAGAGACAGGATCCTGGAAAGTTCATAATACCTTGTACTATAGGCACCATGATCTTTAAGGCTCTGTATGACCTTGGTTCAGGAATAAACCTCATGCCCCTCTCTGTAATAGAGAAACTGGGAATTTATGGGGTGCAAGCTGCTAAAATCTCATTAGAGATGGCAGAAAATTCAAGAAAACAGGCATATGGACAAGTAGAGGACGTGTTAATAAAGGTTGAAGGCCTTTACATCCCTGCTGATTTCATAGTCCTGGATACTGGAAAGGAAGAGGATGAATCTATCATCCTAGGAAGACCTTTTCTGGCCACAGCAAGAGCTGTGATTGATGTTGACAGAGGTGAACTAGTCCTCCAATGGAATGAGAACTCTCTTGTGTTTAAAACTCAAGGATCTCCCTCTGCAACCATGAAGAGGAAGCATGAAAAGCTTCTCTCAAAGCAGAGTCAACCCAAGCCCCCACAGTCAAACTCTAAGTTTGGTGTTGGGAGGCCACAACCAAACTCTAAGTTTGGTATTGAACTCCCATATCCAAACTCTAAGTTTGGTGTTGGAGAGTCTCAACAAAGCTTTGCACATCTGTGAGGCTCCATGAGAGCCCGCTGTCAAGCTATTGACATTAAAGAAGCGCTTGTTGGGAGGCAACCCAATTTTTATTTATCTAACTCTATTTTTCTTAGTTATATGTCTTTATAGGTTCATGATCATGTGGAGTCACAAAATAAACAAAAAAATCAAAAACGGAATCAAAAACAGCAGAAGAAAAATCACACCCTGGAGGAAGCATCTGCCTGGCGTTCAACGCCAGAACAGAGCATAGTTCTGGCGCTGAACGCCCAAAATAGGCAGCATCCTGGCGCTGAACGCCCAGAACAAGCATGGTTCTAGCGTTCAACGCCAGAAATGGCAACAAATGGGCGTTGAACGCCCAAAATGGGCACCAACCTGGCGCTGAACGCCCAGAGTTGTGTGCAAGGGCATTTTGCATGCCTAAATTGGTGCAGGGATGTAAATGCCTTGACACCTCAGGATCTGTGGACCCCACAGGATCATCTCAGGATTTGTGGACCTCACAGGATCCCTACCCACCTCACCCTCTCTTTCTCCATTCATGACCATCCCTTCTGTTTTCTATTCACCACTCACATCCATACCCACATCCCTCCATCTCCTCCATATCTTCTTCTTCTTCTTCTTCTTCTTCTTCTTCTATTTTTTCTTCTTTTGCTCGAGGGCGAGCAATATTCTAAGTTTGGTGTGGTAAAAGCATGAGCTTTTTGTTTTTCCATTACCATTGATGGCACCTAAGGCTAGAAAAACCTCTAGAAAGAGGAAAGGGAAGACAAAAGCTTCCATCAAGGGTCTATAGCTCAGTGGTAGAACATTTGACTGCAAATCAAGAGATCCCTGAGATACCTCAGGGGATACATATTCTTCCACACAATTATTGGAAGCAACTAAGTGTGGAACATCAAGAGCACTCCATCATCCTTCATGAAATAAGAGAAGATCAAAAAGCAATGAGGGATGAGCAACAAAGACAAGGAAGAGACATAGAAGAGCTCAAGGACATCATTGATTCCTCAAGAAGGAAACGCCACCATCACTAAGGTGGATTCATTCCTTGTTCTTATTTCTTCTGTTTTTCGTTTTCTATGTTATCTGCTTATCTATGTTTGTGTCTTCATTACATGATCATTAGTAGTTAGTAACTTTGTCTTAAAGTTATGAATGTCCTATGAATCCATCACCTCTCTTAAATGAAAAATGTTTTAATTCAAAAGAACAAGAAGTACATGAGTTTTGAATTTATCCTTGAACTTAGCTTAATTATATTGATGTGGTGACAATACTTTTTCTTTTCTGAATGAATTCTTGAACAGTGCATATGTCTTTTGAAGTTGTTGTTTAAGAATGTTAAATATGTTGGCTCTTGAAAGAATGATGACTAGGAGACATGTTATTTGATAATCTGAAAAATCATAAAAATGATTCTTGAAGCAAGAAAAAGCAGCAAAGAACAAACCTTGCAAAAAAAAAATGGGCGAAAAAAAAATAGAAAGAAAAAGAAAAAGCAAGCAGAAAAAGCCAAAGCTCTTTAAACCAAGAGGCAAGAGAAAAAAGCCAATAACCCTTAAAACCAAAAGGCAAGGGCAAATAAAAAGGATCCCAAGGCTTTGAGCATCAGTGGATAGGAGGGCCTAAAGGAATAAAATCCTGGTCTAAGCGGCTAAACCAAGCTGTCCCTAACCATGTGCTTGTGGCGTGTAGGTGTCAAGTGAAAACTTGAGACTGAGCGGTTAAAGTCAAGGTCCAAAGCAAAAAAAAAAAAGAGTGTGCTTAAGAACCCTGGACACCTCTAATTAGGGACTTTAGCAAAGCTGAGTCTCAATCTGAAAAGGTTCACCCAGTTATGTGTCTGTGGCATTTATGTATCCGGTGGTAATACTGGAAAACAAAGTGCTTAGGGCCACGGCCAAGACTCATAAAGAAGCTGTGTTCAAGAATCATCATACTGAACTAGGAGAACCAATAACACTATCTGAACTCTGAGTTCTTATAGAAGCCAATGATTCTGAACCTCAATGGATAGAGTGAGATGCCAAAACTATTCAAGAGGCAAAAAGCTATAAGTCCCGCTCATCTTATTGGAGCAATGTTTCATTGATAGTTTGGAATTTATAGTATATTCTCTTCTTTTTATCCTATTTGATTTTCAGTTGCTTGGGGACAGGCAACAATTTAAGTTTGGTGTTGTGATGAGCGGATAAGTTATACGCTTTTTGGCAATGTTTTTAGTATGTTTTCAGTAGAATCTAGTTACTTTTAGGGATGTTTTCATTAGTTTTTATGTTAAATTCACATTTCTGGACTTCACTATGAGTTTGTGTGTTTTTCTGTGATTTCAGGTATTTTCTGGCTGAAATTGAGGGTCTTGAGCAGAAATCAGATTCAGAGGTTGAAGAAGGACTGCTGATGCTGTTGGATTCTGACCTCCCTGCACTCAAAGTGGATTTTCTGGAGCTACAGAACTCGACATGGCACGCTTCCAATTGCGTTGGAAAGTAGACATCCAGGGCTTTCCAGCAATATTTAATAGTCCATACTTTGGCCAAGAATAGACGACATAAACTGGCGTTCAACGCCAGCTTACTGCCCAAATCTGGCATCCAGCGCCAGAAAAGGATCCAAAACCAGAGTTGAACGCCCAAACTGGCACAAAA
>NC_029793.2:94284199-94332673 GCF_000816755.2 Arachis ipaensis
ATAAGATGAAGCCATTGACAAGGGTGATGCCTCCAGACGATTAGCCGTGCCGTGACAGGGTATTGGATCATTTTCCCGAGATATGACCGAAAGTAGCCGTTGACAATGGTGATGTATCACATAAAGCCAGCCATGGAAAGGAGCAAGACTGATTGGATGAAGATAGCAGGAAAGCAGAGGTTCAGAGGAACGAAAAGCATCTCCATTCGCTTATCTGAAATTCCTACCAACAATTTACATAAGTTCCTCTATCCCTATTCTATTATTTATTTTCGAAAACCCATTACTGTTTTGGATGAAGATAGCAGGAAAGCAGAGGTTCAGAGGAACGAAAAGCATCTCCATTCGCTTATCTGAAATTCCTACCAATGATTTACATAAGTACCTCTATCCCTATTCTATTATTTATTTTCAAAAACCCATTACTGTTTGATACCTGCCTGACTGAGATTTACAAAGTGACCATAGCTTGCTTCATACCGACAATCTCTGTGGAATTCGACTCTTACTCACGTAAGGTATTACTTGGACGACCCAGTGCACTTGCTGGTTAGTTATGCGAAGTTATGAAGATATGTTTAGACCATGGTCCTGTGCATCCGTTTTTGGTGCCATTGCCAGGGAATCAATTTCGAACAACAATTCACAACCTAAGTAGCAATTTCGCATACCAGGTATCATCTGTGGGAGCTTGGGGTGGATAAGAGGGTTCATTTGTTGGGGAAAAAGACTCATAATATGGAGGTGTTTCTTCTGGATAAGGATATGGAGATGGTGTATATTGAGGTGGTGGTTCTGGGTATGGTTCATATGGTTCGTATGGTGGTTGGTGTGGTGGATAAGGGTTAGGATCATATAGAGGTGAACGGTGGAAAGGGGCTTGTGAGTATGGTGGTTCAAAGCTCTGTTGAGGAGGGGGTTCATAGGCATATGGTGGTGGTTGTTGACAAGTATAAGAAGGACTACCACATCCATTAGATTGATATGGTGGAGCTTGTTGGTAACTGATCAGCGGATAATTTATACGCTTTTTGGCGTTGTTTTTAGGTAGTTTTTAGTATATTTTAGTTAGTTTTTATTATATTTTTATTAGTTTTTAAATAAAAATCACATTTCTGGACTTTACTATGAGTTTGTGTGTTTTTCTGTGATTTCAGGTATTTTCTGGCTGAAATTGAGGAACCTGAGCAAAAATCTGATTCAGAGGCTGAAAAAGGACTGCAGATGCTGTTGGATTCTGACCTCCCTGCACTCGAAGTAGATTTTCTGGAGCTACTGAAGCCCAATTGGCGCGCTCTCAATTGCGTTCGAAAGTACACATCCTGGGCTTTCCAGCAATATATAATAGTCCATACTTTTCCCGAGATTTGATGGCCCAAACCGGCGTTCCAAGTCAGCAAAAAAATTCTGGCGTCAAAACGCCAGAACTGGCTTAAAAGCTGGAGTTAAACGCCCAAATTGGCACAAAAGCTGGCGTTTAACTCCAAGAAAAGTATCTACATGTGAAAGCTTCAATGCTCAGCCTAAGCACACACCAAGTGGGCCCAGAAGAAGATTTTTGCATTAAATACATATTTCTATAAACCCTAGGCTACCAGTTTTCTATAAATAGGACCTTTTGCTATTGTATTTTCATACTTTTGATCTTTAATTAGCCTTATGCTATCTTAGACGCTTTTGGAAGGCTGGCCTCACGGCCATGCCTAGACCTTTTGTTCTTATTTATTCTCAATGGTGGAGTTTCTACACACCATAGATTAAGGTGTGGAGCTCT
This sequence comes from Arachis ipaensis, assembly GCF_000816755.2. Taxonomy (NCBI): domain Eukaryota; kingdom Viridiplantae; phylum Streptophyta; class Magnoliopsida; order Fabales; family Fabaceae; genus Arachis; species Arachis ipaensis. The sequence continues at coordinate 94,285,974 of NC_029793.2, forward strand.
GCTGTTCCTCATGAATCAATACAAAGTACTATTATTTTTCTATTCAATTCACGCCTATTTCTTCTCCAAGATATACTCTCGTACTTAATTCAGTTAAGTCAGAATGAAGGGGTGACCCGTGACAATCACCCAATCTTCATTACTCGCTTAGCCAAGGTCGCGTGCCTGACAACCATAAAGCGATCTACATGATGTTCAACGTAGTCATTGGACGACAGCTGGAGTATACTCTCTTGGGTTTCTAATCTAAAATTAGAACCTTTGTGGTATAGGCTAGAATTATTGGCGGACATTCCTGAGATCTGGAAAGTCTAAACCTTGTCTGTGGTATTCCGAGTAGGATTTGGGAAGGGATGACTGTGACGAGCTTTAAACTCGCGAGTGTTGGGCGTAGTGACAGACGCAAAAGGATCAACGGATCCTATTCCAACATGATCGAGAACCGACAGATGATTAGCCGCGTGGTGACAGCGCATTTGGACCATTTTCATTGAGAGGACGGGAAGTAGCCATTGACAATGGTGATGCCCAACATACAGCTTGCCATGCAAAGGAGTATGAATGATTGGATGAAGGCAATAGGAAAGCAGAAGTTCAGGAGGAACAAAGCATCTTCATACGCTTACCTGAAATTCTCACCAATAAATTACATAAGTATCTCTATCTTATTTTATGTTTTATTCATCTTTTAATTATCAATTCTCCATAACCATTTGAATCCGCCTGACTGAGATTTACAAGATGACCATAGCTTGCTTCAAGCCGACAATCTCCGTAGGATCGACCCTTACTCACGTAAGGTTTATTACTTGGACGACCCAGTACACTTGCTGGTTAGTTGTGCGGAGTTGTGACAAAGAGTTGAGATTACAATTGTGTGTACCAAGTCGTTGGCGCCATTGATGATCACAATTTCGTGCACCAAGTTTTTGGCACCGTTGCTGGGGATTGTTCGAGTTTGGACAACTGACGGTTCATCTTGTTGCTCAGATTAGGTAATTTTATTTTATTTTTAAGCTTGTTATTCTTTTAATTTTCAAAAAAAAATAATACAAAAAAATTTTATTTTGTTCTTCAAACTCTTTAAGGATGAATTCTAGAGTTTCATGATGATTTGTTGAAGTCTGGCTGGCTGTAAAGCCATGTCTATTCTTTTGGACTGACGTTTCAACTTATCATCACAAGAGCTTGTTGATTTCTATTAATTTTGCTGTTGAAAGTAATGATCTGCTAAAGCTTGGCTGGCTATTGGCCATGTCTAGTGTTTTGGACCGAAGCTTTCATTGAAGGCTTGGCTGGCTAGTAAGCCATGTCTAATTCCTGGACCGGAGTTTTAGACTAACATTGCATGATTCCTGAAATTCTCATTAAGAATTTTGAATTCCTTATTTTCTTCTTCCAATTAATTTTTGAAAAATTACAAAAAAAAATAAATAAAATGATAAAAATAAAAAATAATTTGTGTTTCTTGTTTAAGTCTAGTGTCAGTTTTTATGTTTGGTGTCCTGCATGTTTTATTTAATTCCCTGCACTTTTCGAATGTATGAATTTTGTTCTTCATTAATCTTCAAGTTGTTCTTGATGATTTTCTTGCTCTGATCTTTAAATTCTCTTGTTTTGTGTGTTTTGTTGTTTCTCATATGCATTCTCAATTTGTTAGTGTCTCTAATATGAAAATTTCTAAGTTTGGTGTCTTGCATGCATTGTTTGTTTGATCTTAGTTTTCATGATTAGTTGCATTTTGATTATTTCCCATCATTAAAAATTCAAAAAAAAAATTTAAAAATTATGTCTTTTCAAGTTAATAATACAGATAATTGAAGATTCAGAACATACAGCAGAAGAATTACAGAGAAAAAGCTGGGTGTTCAAAACGCCCAGTGAGGAACGAAAACTGGCATTTAAACGCCAGCCAGGGTACCTGGATGGGCGTTAAATGCCCAAAAAGGTAGTATTTTGGGCGTTAAACGCCGGAATGGATACCATTCTTGGCGTTTAACGCCAGGATGGCACAGGAGGGAAGATTTTGTTTTCAATTCAAATCTTTTTCAAATTTTCATAATTTTTCAAAATCAAATCTTTTTCAAATCATATCTTTTCAAAATCAATTTCTTTCCATTTTTTAATTTTTTACTATTTTCAAATATCCTTGCTAACAATTAGTGATTTTATTCAAAAATTTCTTCCTTGTTAAGAAAGGTTCAATATTTGAATTTTAGAATCATATCTTTTAAATTTCTTGTTAGCCAAGACATTAATTTTAAAAATCAAATCTTTTTAATTGTTTGTCAATCATATCTTTTTAAAACCATATTTTCTCAATCATATCTTCTCAATCACATCTTTTTCAAAATAATTTTCAATCATTTTTTTTTATTTTTGATTTCAAAATCTTTTTCAAAATCACTTAACTACTTTCTCAATTTTAATTTTCGAAAATCATCAACCAATTTTTCAAAATTTCTTTTAATTAATTCAAATTTTTTTTAAATTTAATTTCAAAAATTCTTCCCCCCTTTCTCACATTCTTCTATTTAATGGACTAACACTCTTCCTCAAGGTGCAATTCGGACTCCCTCTCTCTATAAGTTTGAATTCTCTCCTTTCTACCTCCTCCTTCTATTCTTCTTTTCCTCTGACATCTCAAGGAATCTCTATACTGTGACATAGAGGATTCTATACTTTCTGCTCCTCTCTTTCATATGAGCAGGAGTAAGGACAAAGGCATTCTTGTTGAAGCTGATCCTAAACCTGAAAGGACCTTAAAGAGAAAGCTAAGAGAAGCCAAAGCACAACTCTCTGAAGAGGACCTAACAGAAATTTTCAAAGAAGAAGAAGCCATGGCAGCCGAAAACAACAACAATGCCAACAATGCAAGGAAGGTGCTTGGTGACTTTACTGCACCTACTCCCGACTTCTATGGGAGAAGCATCTCTATCCCTGCCATTGGAGCAAACAACTTTGAGCTTAAGCCTCAATTAGTTTCTCTGATGCAACAGAATTGCAAGTTTCATGGACTTCCATTGGAAGATCCTCATCAGTTCTTGGCTGAATTCTTGCAAATCTGTGACACTGTCAAGACCAATGGGGTTGACCCTGAGGTCTACAGACTTATGCTCTTCCCTTTTGTTGTAAGAGACAGAGCTAGGATATGGTTGGATTCACAACCTAAGGAAAGCCTGAACTCTTGGGAAAAGTTGGTCAGTGCTTTTCTGGCCAAATTCTTTCCACCTCAAAAATTGAGTAAGCTTAGAGTGGAAGTCCAGACCATCAGACAGAAGGAAGGTGAATCCCTCTATGAAGCTTGGAAAAGATACAAACAATTGATTAGAAGGTGTCTTTCTGACATGCTTTCTGAATAGAGCATCATAGGTATCTTCTATGATGGTCTGTCTAAACTGTCCAAGATGTCATTGGACAGCTCTGCTGGAGGATCTCTTCATCTAAAGAAGATGCCTGCAGAAGCTCAGGAACTCATTGAGATGGTTGCAAATAACCAATTCATGTACACTTTTGAAAGGAACCCTGTGAATAATGGGACAAATCAGAACAAAGGAGTTCTTGAGATTGATACTCTGAATGCCATATTGGCTCAGAACAAAATATTGACTTAGCAAGTCAATATAATTTCTCAGAGTCTGTCTGGCATGCAAGCAGCAACAGGCAGTACTAAAGAAGCTTCATCCGAAGAAGAAGCTTATGATCCTGAGAACCCAGTAATGGAAGAGGTGAATTACATGGGAGAACCCTATGGAAATACCTATAATCCTTCATGGAGAAATCATCCAAATCTCTCATGGAATGACCAACAGAGGCCCCAACAAGGCTTCAACAACAGTAATGGTGGAAGAAATAGGTTTAGCAATAGCAAACCTTTTCCATCATCTTCTCAGCAACAGACAGAGAATTCTAAGCAGAGCCACTCTGACTTAGCAACCATAGTCTCTGATCTAATTAAAACCACTCAAAGTTTCATGACTGAAACAAGCTCCTCCATTAGAAATTTGGAGGCACAAGTGGGTCAGCTGAGTAAGAAAATTACTGAACTCCCTCCTAGTACTCTCCCAAGCAATACAGAAGAGAACCCAAAAAGAGAGTGCAAGGCCATCAACATAACCCACACGGCCGAACCTGGAGAGGAGGAAGAGGCAGTGATTTCCACTGAGGAAAACCTTAATGGATGTCCACTGGCCTCCAAGGGGTTCCCTAATGAGGAACCATGGGAATCTGAGGCTCATATAGAGACCATAGAGGTTCCATTGAATTTACTTCTGCCATTCATGAGCTCTGATGAGTATTCTTCCTCTGAAGAGGATGAAGATGTTACTGAAGAGCAAGTTGCTAAGTACCTTGGAGCAATCATGAAGCTAAATGCCAAGTTATTTGGTAATGAGACTTGGGAGGATGAACCCCCCTTGCTCACCAAAGAACTGGATGACTTGACTAGGCAGAGATTACCTCAGAAGAGACAGGATCCTGGAAAGTTCTCAATACCTTGTACCATAGGCACCATTCTTTGAGAAGGCTCTGTGTGACCTGGGGTCAAGTATAAACCTCATACCTCTCTCTCTAATGGAGAAGCTAGGGATCCTTGAGGTACAAGCTGCAAGAATCTCACTAGAGATGGCAAACAATTCAAGAAAACAGGCTTATGGACTTGTAGAGGATGTCTTGGTAAAGGTTGAAGGCCACTACATCCCTACTGATTTTATAATCCTAGACACTGGGAAGTGTAAGGATGAATCCATCATCCTTGGCAGACCCTTCCTAGCCACAGCAAAAGCTGTGATTGATGTTGACAGAGAAGAATTGGTCCTTCAAGTAAATGAGGAATCCCTTGTGTTTAAAGCTCAAGGATCTCCCTCTGTAACCATGGAGAGGAAGCATGAAAAGCTTCTCTCAATATAGAGTCAAACAAAACCCCCATATTCAAACTCTAAGTTTGGTGTTGGGAGGCTACAACCAAACTCTAAGTTTGGTGTTGAGAGGCTCCAACCCTGCTCTGATTATCTGTGAGGTTCCATGAGAGCTCACTGTCAAGCTATTGACATTAAAGAAGCGCTTGTTGGGATGCAACCCAATATTATTTAACTATATCTATTTATTTTCCATTGTTATTTTATATTTTCTGTAGGTTGATGATCATGTGAAGTCACAAAAATAACTGAAAAAGCAAAAATAGAATGAAAAATAGTATTAAAAATAGCACACATTGGAGGAGAAGTTTACTGGCATTTAAACACCAGTAAGGGTAGCAGAATGGGTGTTAAACACCCAGTCTGGTACCATTCTAGGCGTTTAATGCCAGAAATGGGCACCAGACTGGCGTTTAACGCCAAAAATGGGCACAGAGCTGGCGTTAAACGCCAGAAAGGGGAGAAAAGCTGGCGTTAAACGCCAGAAATAGGCAGCAACCTGGCGTTTAACGCCAGGATTGGCACAGGAAGGGGCATTTACATGCCAACATGGTGCAGGAATGAGAAATCCTTGACACCTCAGGATCTGTGGATCCCACAGGATCCCCACCTACCTCATCTCTCTCTCTCTTCTTCACACCTTCCCATAACACCCTTCCCCAAATACCCTTCACCAATCACCTCAGTACCTCTTCCCCAAAAACCCCTCACCTATCAAAACCTACCCTCTTCTCCATAATCTCTTCACTAATCCACATCCATCCATCATAAAACCCCACCTACCTCACTATTCAAATTCAAACTATTTTTCCTCCCAAACCCACCCATACATGGCCGAACCCTACCCCTCTCTCCACTCCTATATAAACCCATTTTCACTCCTTCATTTTCACACACCATACACACTACTTACCCCACTTGGCCGAACCACTAAGCCCCCTCCATCTCCTCTATTTCTTCCTCTTCTACTCTTTTCTTTCTTCTTTTTCTCGAGGACGAGCAAACCTTCTAAGTTTGGTGTGGGAAAAGATAAAACTTTTTATTTTTCCATAACCATTTATGGCACCTAAGGCTGGAGAAACCTCTAGAAAGAGGAAAAGGAAGGCAAAAGCTTCCACCTCCGAGTCATGGGAGATGGAGAGATTTATCTCAAAGGTCCATCAAGACCACTTCTATGAAGTTGTGGCCAAGAAGAAGGTGATCTCTGAGGTCCCTTTCAAGCTCAAAAAGGGTGAATATCTGGAGATCCGACATGAGATTCAAAGAAGAGGTTGGGAAGTTCTTACCAACCCCATTCAATAAGTCAGAATCTTAATGGTTCAAGAGTTCCATGCCAATGCATGGATCACCAAGAACCATGATCAAAATGTGAACCCGGACCCAAAGAATTGGCTTACAATGGTCCGGGGGAAATGCTTAGATTTTAGTCCAAAAAATGTGAGGTTGGCATTCAACTTGCCCATGATGCAAGGAGATGCACGCCCCTACACTAGAAGGGTCAACTTTGATCAAAGGTTGGACCAAGTCCTCATAGACATTTGTGAAGAGGAAGCTCAATGGAAGAGAGATTCAAGAGGGAAGCCGGTTCAACTAAGAAGGCATGGCCTCAAGCCTGTGGCTAGGGGATGGTTTGAGTTCATCCAACGCTCAATCATTCCTACTAGCAACCGGTCTGAAGTTACTATAGACTGCGCTATCATGATCCATAGCATCATGATTGGAGAGGAAGTAGAATTTCATGAGGTTATATCCCTAGAACTCTACAAGGTGGCGGACAAGTCCTCTACTTTGGCAAGGTTAGCCTTCCCTCATCTCATTTGTCACCTCTGCAATTCAGCTAAAATTGACATAGAGGAAGACATCCTCAATGATGAGGACAAGCCCATCACTAAGAAAAGGATGGAGCAAACAAGAGAGCCCACTCATGGACAAGAGCATGAGGAAATTCCTCATCATGAAATCCCTGAGATGCCTCAAGGGATGCATTTTCCTCCACAAAACTATTGGGAGCAAATCAACACCTCCCTAGGAGAATTAAGTTCCAACATGGGACAACTAAGGGTGGAGCACCAAGAGCATTCCATCCTCCTCCATGAAATTAGAGAATACCAAAGAGTCATGAGGGAGGAGCAACAAAGGCAAGGAAGAGACATCGAGGAGCTCAAGAACTCCATAAGATCTTCAAGAGGAAGAACAAGCCTCCATCACTAAGGTGACCCGTTCTTTAATTTCTTTGTTCTTATTTTTCTGTTTTTTGAAAATTATGCATTATATTTTATCTATATTTGTGTCTTATTACAAGATCACTAGTGTCTAAGTGTCTATGCCTTAAAGCTATGAATGTCATATGAATCCATCACCTTTCTTAAATAAAAAGTGTTTTTAATTGCAAAAAGAAAAAGAAGTACAAGAATTTCAAATTCTAAAACAGATTAATTATTTTGATGTGGTGGCAATACTTTTTGTTTTTCTGAATGAATGCTTGAACAGTGCATATTTTTGAATTTGTTGTTTATGAATGTTAAAATTGTTGGCTCTTGAAAGAATGATGGAAAAGGAGAAATGTTATTGATAATCTGAAAAATCATAAAAATTTATTCTTGAAGCAAGAAAAAGCAGTGAAAAGCTTACAAAAAAAATATATGCGAAAAAAAAGGCAAAAAATAAAATAAAAAAAGAGAGAAAAAGCAAGCAGAAAAAGCCAATAGCCCTTTAAACCAAAAGGCAAGGATAAAATAAAAACGATCCAAGGCTTTGAGCATCAGTAGATAGGAGGGCCCACTGGAATAAAATCCTGGCCTAAGCGGCTAAACCAAGCTGTCCCTAACCATGTGCTTGTGGCGTGAAGGTGTCAAGTGAAAAGCTTGAGACTGAGCGGTTAAAGTCGTGGTCCAAAACAATAAGAGTGTGCTTAAGAGCTCTGGACACCTCTAATTGGAGACTCTAGCAAAGCTGAGTCACAATCTAAAAAGGTTCACCCAATTATGTGTCTGTAGCATTTATGTATCCGGTGGTAATACTGGAAAACAAAATGCTTAGGGTCACGACCGAGACTCATAAAGTAACTGTGTTCATGAATCAACATACTGAACTAGGAGAATCAATAACACTATCTAAATTCTGAGTTCCTATAGATGCCAATCATTCTAAACTTCAAAGGATAAAGTGAGATGCCAAAACTGTTCAGAAGCAAAAAGCTAATAGCCCCGCTCATCTAATTAAGACTGATCTTCATAGATGTTTTTGGAATTCATTGTATATTCTCTTCTTTTTATCCTATTTGATTTTTAGTTGCTTGGGGACAAGCAACAATTTAAATTTGGTGTTGTGATGAGCGGATAATTTATACGCTTTTTGGCATTGTTTTTAGGTAGTTTTTAGTATATTTTAGTTATTTTTTATTATATTTTTATTAGTTTTTAAATAAAAATCACATTGTTGGACTTTACTACGAGTTTGTGTGTTTTTCTGTGATTTCAGGTATTTTCTGGCTGAAATTGAGGGACTTGAGCAAAAATCAGATTCAGAGGCTGAAAAAGGACTGCAGATGCTGTTGGATTCTGACCTCCCTGCACTCGAAGTGGATTTTCTGGAGCTACAGAACCTCAATTGGCGCGCTCTTAATTGCGTTGGAAAGTAGACATCTTGGGCTTTCCAGCAATATATAATTGTCAATACTTTGCTCGAGATTTGATGGCCCAAACTGGCATTCCAAGTCAGCATAAAAATTCTGGCGTCAAAACGCCAGAACTGGCATAAAAGCTGGAGTTAAACGCCCAAACTGGCACAAAAGCTGGTGTTTAACTCCAAGAAAAGTCTCTACATGTGAAAGCTTCAATGCTCAGCCCAAGCACACACCAAGTGGGACCGGAAGAAGATTTCTGCATTAAATACATATTTTTGTAAACCCTAGGCTACCAGTTTTCTATAAATAGGACCTTTTGCTATTGTATTTTCATACTTTTGATCTTTTATTAGCCTTATGCTATCTTAGACGCTTTTTGTAACAACCCTGATTTTCGAGTACATGAGATCTTTTCTGAAAGTACGGATTTCTCCGGAAGATCAGTAAAGGGAACACCTTTATTATATCATCAAGCATCTCAATCCTCATTATCATTATGTCATCCTTAAGCTAGAACCTTTCACGAAGAACCTAGTTTTTGAACCGTATCGGTTGGCAGTTTTGATTCTGATTTTCGTAAATAGTCTCTAAAGCTTGATTTCTTCTGAACTAAAACTCAAATCAAAACTCCGATTTCACCAAAATGATCCTCTCTTCTTCCTCTACATAACCATGTAACTTAGGCTGAAAATAAGGTGAGATGGCTGTTCCTTTCACCTTTCAATTCGGTTTTCAAGGAAAACCATGCAAAACATGTGTTTTCTTGATGTTCTTCCTTAGGAATCATGCTTAACTTGACTTGAGGGCCAAGAAATGTGAATTTCCAGCAAGTCTAAGGTGAGATATCTCTTCCTAACATACTGAGTGAGATTTGGTCAGTTGAGAGTTTTTGGATTTAAAGTTGTTTTTGATGTGATTTAGGAGGAAAAAGTTCTAAAGGACCACCTGAAAGTCTAACTGAATTAGGAGCAGCAAAACCAGGTAGGGTGTCACGAAATTAATCTTGATTATTTTTGTTTGAGTTGTGTGAATTTTGTATTATTTGGCTGTGCTAAAAATTGGTTGCATATATGATTGATTCTTGGTGAAAATTTGGTGAAATTTTGATGAAATTTGACGAAATTTAAGCTTTAAAGTTCATGTTCTTAGGGCAGCTGGAAAAACGAAATCCTAAGCTTAAATTGAGGATCAATTTGTGTTGAAATTATGTAGAAAAGATGGGGTTTTAGTGGCTGCAATTTTATTTTGAATTATGGTAAAAATCGGTTCCTGAAAAGACTGAAAAACGGGTAAAAACAGAGAAAGAATCTGAAGAATTTATGAAGAACATGAAGAACACTTTGAGTGTGATGAAGAACAATGAAGAACACCTTTTTGATCCATAAAAGGGCATAATAAAATAATGCGGAAAAGGCAGTTTTCTGTAAAAGTTTTAGAAAGACAACTTTAAGCGCAGAATCTCATAATTACCTTCATAAAATACTTAGGGAGTGGTAATAACATGATAGTGAGGCAAAGATAAAGAAAAGATAAAAAGTTAAAGAAAATATAAAAACCAAAGAAAATTCTGTAAAGTTTTAATAACAGAAAAATAAACAGAGACTAGTGAACGAACTAGGGCAACTTAGTTAGTACTTGAGTTGCGACTAGGGTTAGGTATTATATGAAAAGTTAAACTGTTTCAGTATAGACTTAATGAACCTATACTTGGGACAGGCTAACTATTCATTCCGAAATTTACATAAGCCTTAAAAACAAACGTTAAACAGAGAAATCAGGGCAGAATAAAGTTACACAAAGAACAGAGTAACCAGAGTAAAGTAAAGAGATAAAGAAAAAAAAGAGTAATAGGGATATAGAGAAAAGAGTAGTGTGAGCAGAGGAAACAAATACAGAGAAAAGAGTAATCAGAGCAGAGTAAACAGACAAAGAGAAAAGAGTAGTAAAACCCACGGACGGATAATTGGTTAAACACGGGAAGTACCCACGAACTGAATGATCATTGATCTCGGGGAAACCTACAAACTGTTAACTATTTTATAGGCGGGAAAAACCCACGAACTGATAATCATTGATTACGGGAATAACCCACTCACTGTTGAGTATTGATCTTGGGTATAACCCACGAACTGAAGATTACTGTATTGTTGAGTATTGATCTCGGGTATAGCCCACGAACTGAGGATCGTGTTTGTTGTTGTATGTTGATCCCAGGGAAACCCACGAACTGAGGATCATTGTTTTGTTTGTGAATTGATTTTAGGGACGCCCACGAACTGAGGATCACTGTTTCCCCTTGTGCGTATATTATGGGGTCAAGCTTTGCGCCGACTTCCGGTAGTCACGAAGGAGTGATATTCTTACCACCGAAACGTATGCACTAAGGACACAAAGGGAAACCATATTTAAGACTGGTTCTTAGGTAATGTCGGGCTGTAGGGTGTAAACCGACACGTGAGCTCATGGCCTGCATAGGACAGACATGCATCATACTTGGTTGCGCATTTCCTCTGTTATGATTGTTGTTTGAATGTATGCTTTCTTTGTTTTCATTCTATTCTCTGTGTCTGTGTTTTGTTTTCTTGTATTCTTTTGTTTGTGTTTTGCTTTCTATTTTCTCTATTTATCTGTTTCTTCCGTCTACTGCTTCTCGGTATTCTGCTATTTATCTGCTAAATAACACGGAATTAATGAACTTAACTAATAACCGCAACCCTACTAAGAACTCCCCAGTTCTTACCCCTTCTCTCTCCCTTCCCCTTTCAGATGGAAGCATGAGTTTCCTTCCATAATTCGCTGACGATCGTACGCAAAAAAGGATTCCGCTCTAGGTAGTCCTCTGAGTCTAGAGTGAACTCTGTTTCTGTTTATATGTATATACTGTGAGACCAGCCAACGTCTGCACCCCGTTCGTATGTGCGCTTTAGCCTAAATCCTGTGTACGAGACTCCTATTGTGTGGCTACTTGATGAGGTACTAGAGACACGTTATATGGCAATGTCTGATCGTGCAAAGGAGTAGTAGATGATGTTCTACCTTTTGCTGATGTTTCACCTGACTTGATTTTTGAAGACTTAGAACGTACTTTCCCTCACTTTAGTAGTTTAGAGGGACTAGGTGAGTATAGAGTCTAGGCTAGCCTGGGTGCCAGCTTAGGGACTTCTTGAACAGGTCAGGGCCTAGGATGTTGTATGTATATATATGTATATAGTTATTATCTAGCTATACCTAGGGGTGTTCTAACACTAAGTCTATACTTAAATAAAAGTTGGATCACTGAATGTTGTTGACTGCTTGTGATGTATTTATGTGTGGTTGTTTATAACCTTTTTATCTGTTATCAGTTGTGAATTGATTATGAATGATTCCGTCTATTAATCCAAATGTTTTCAAAAAAAAATGCCCCGCAAATTAACTACGTTTTTAACAACGAATCAGGCTCATATGATAAATAATAGATAATAATTAGGAAGACAAATTGGTAGCGCTCAGTTTCTGGTATGATCTAGACATATTAAAAATTGGGTTGTTACACTTTTGGAAGGCTGGCCTCAGGCCATGCTTAGACCTTTTGTTCTTATGTATTTTCAACGGTGGAGTTTCTACACACCATAGATTAAGGTGTGGAGCTCTGCTGTTCCTTATAAATTAATGTAAAGTACTATTATTTTTCTATTCAATTCACACCTATTTCTTCTCCATGATATACTCTCGTACTTAATTCAGTTAAGTCAGAATGAAGGGGTGACCCGTGACAATCACCCAATCTTCATTACTCGCTTAGCCAAGGTCGCGTGCCTGACAACCACAAAGCGATCTACATGATGTTCAACGTAGTCATTGGACTACAGCTGGAGTATACTCTCTTGGGTTTCTAATCTAAAATTAGAACCTTTGTGGTATAGGCTAGAATTATTGGCGGCCATTCCTGAGATCCGGAAAGTCTAAACCTTGTCTATGGTATTCCGAGTAAGATCTGGGAAGGGATGACTGTGATGAGCTTCAAACTCGCGAGTGTTGGGCGTAGTGATAGATACAAAAGGATCAATGGATCCTATTCCAACATGATCGAGAACCGACAGATGATTAGTCGTGCGGTGACAGCACATTTGGACCATTTTCACTAAGAGGACGGGAAGTAGCCATTGACAACAGTGATGCCCAACATACAGCTTGCCATGGAAAGGAGTATGAATGATTGGATGAAGGCAATAGGAAAGCAGAAGTTCAGGAGGAACAAAGCATCTTCACACGCTTATATGAAATTCTCACCAATGAATTACATAAGTATCTCGATCTTATTTTATGTTTTATTCATCTTTTATTTATCAATTCTCCATAACCATTTGAATTCGCCTGACTGAGATTTACAAGATGACCATAGCTTGCTTCAAGCCGACAATCTTCGTGGGATCGACCCTTACTCACATAAGGTTTATTACTTGGATGACCCAGTACACTTGCTGGTTAGTTGTGCGGAGTTGTGACAAAGAGTTGAGATTACAATTGTGCATACTAAGTTGTTGGCGCCATTTATGATCACAATTTCGTGCACCAGTAACTACAAGGGGGTCCACCATATCCATTGTCTTGGTATGCACCTTGGAATGGCTCTTGCTCATAGTAAGTTGGAGGAGGTTGTTGCCAAGAGGGTTGATCAAATCCTTGTGGCTCCTCCCATCTCTGATTGTCCCAACCTTGATGCATGTTCTCATTATAGCTTCCATTCCTTACAGCATAATTTGAACCAAACTCATAGCCAAAGGGGTGAGAATTCATAGTAGCAAGTAAAAACAAAAACTAATAAGAATTAATGAAAATAAACTCCTAAAACTAGAAACAACTAACAAAGAAACGAAAAAGCAAAATTATTCACAATATTCACAATAACCAATAATAAGGCACACGTTTGCAATTCCCCGGCAATGGCGCCATTTTGATGAACAGATTTTTGCTAGTAAAGAATTCACAATAAATTCTCGTTGCTAGTATAGTTTCTAAACTAACAACAAATCCTTTCATACAAAAATTTGGTTGTCACTAAAACAAATCCAATAAAATTAAACCGAAGCATTTAAACATCGGGTCGTCTCTCAAGAAATTGCAGGGAAGTATGTTACTATTGGTTATGAAAAAGTATCTTTTTGGGTTTTTGAAAAGTTGAACAAGGAATGTAAATGATAAGAAAATAAACTAACAATTAAGAAAGCTCTTGGCAAGGTATGAGAATTAGAAGTCCTATCCTAGCTATCCTTATCAATTGTGACATCAATTGTCCATTGCTCCCACTTAATTAACCTCTAACTATGGAGGAAAGTCAAGTGGATGAATCAATTTGATTCCTCAAGTCCTAGTCAACTCCTAAGGAAAGAGTAGCTTTAGAGGGATCTAAATCAACTAGCAACCTCTCAATTATGAATCAACAAATGAGTTTGATAACTCAAGAGTCTCCAATTACTCTACCAAAGCCAAAAAGAGAAAAACCTACTCTAAAATCCAACCAAGCATTTTATCAAACACTTGGTAGGCACAACATAAAAACATAAAAAACTAGCAAGGAATATTAAATCCAAACAACCAATTGAAAGCATCAATGATAACAATTAAAGGAAGAAGCAATAAACATGAAATACCTCAAATTGCCTTAAATAGAAATTCAAATCTAACATGGAGTTCATAAACTAAATTGGGGAAATAAATAAATTAACAAGAGGAATAAGTAAACCAAGGTACTAGAATAATTAAAGTAGAAGAAACCTAAATTGAAGCAAGGTAGAATTCTGAAATTAAGAAAAGCTAAACCTAAAATCCTAAAACCAAGAGAGAGGAGAGAGCCTCTCTCCCTAGAAAACTACATCTAAAACCTAAAATTATGTGAATGAATATTGTGTGTATGAATTCCTCCTTGATTCCCCCAATCTGCAGCCTCTAATCTGTGTTTTCTGGGCCAAAAACTGGGTCCAAAACCAGCCCAAAATCGCCCCAAGCGTCTTCTGCATTTTCTGCACGTGGCGCATGTCACACGTACGCGTCGAAGGTCATCTTCACGTGTCACGCGTACGTGTCAGGTATGTGCACGTGTCACTGTGCAATCTTGCTTGTCACGCGTACACGTCAGTCACGCGTACGCGTCGCTGTAAAAATCTCCAAATCACGCGCACACGTCAGGTACGCACGCGCGTCGTTCCTTGTTGGTCAGCTCCTTAGTTTCTTGTGTTCCTTCCATTTTTGCAACCTTCCTTTCCATCCTTTAAGCCATTCCTGCCCTATAAAGCCTGAAAATACTTAACACACAGATCACGGCATCGAATGGTAATCAGGGTAATAAAATTGACAGTTTAATGGCCAAAGAAGCATGTTTTCAATCATAGCACAATATTAGGAAGGAAAATGTAAAACATACGAATTATATGAATAAGTGTGAGTTTAGTGGATAAAATCCACTCAATTAAGTACAAAATATACCACGAAATAGTGGTGCATCAAAGACTAACTATGGGAGCTCATATCTTGGGAAGAACTACCCCAAGCTTGGTGAAAATGGTTGGAAATTCTGACAACCATTTGAGAAGCAAGCGTTCTTGGAGGTTCAAGGATGAATACAAGCATAAGCCACCATGACAAGGAGCTTTCCAAATGTCCAACTTAAGGACTTAAACCGAAACTGCTTGGTGGGAGACACCCCACCATGGTAAACTCTTTCCATTCTCTTGTAGATATCATGAATGAATGAATTGAGTTCTATTGTAAGTAGTTTCTTTACTCCTTTGCATAATTTGTTTTGCTTGCTAGGTTGTTTATACATTTTATGCCTTGAATAAGGATGATTCTTTGAATTTGAGTTTTTGCTTGGATTGCAAGTTTCCTCAAATTGTTTGAAAAATCCTCAAAAATCCAAAAAAGGGGTAGGGACACGTGCGCACGCTGTACGTGCACGCGGCGATAAGTGAATACAGCCCCTCATACATGGAACCAGAGAGTTTCGCTAGTTGGGTGCAAACATTGAGCTTCTCGCGCAAGCTGTGACCCACGCGGACGCGTACATCACGCGTACGCGTCAGCGCGCACTCTCTCCATCCACGCTTAAGCGTACATGACACTTGCATGTCCATTCCTTTTCATGCACCCACGCGGACGCACACAAGACGTGTATGCGTGGATTAAAAAACATAACCCAAGGGACGCGAGAAACCCTTGCCATTCGCGTCCCTCATTTCTTCTTTCTTCCAACATTCCCCTTCCACTCTTCCTCCATAGTCACTTCCTGCAACTACCCATAGCCACTGATGCACCACTATTTCGTGGTATATTTTGTACTTAATTGAGTAGATTTTATCCACTAAACTCACGCTTATCCACACAATTCGCATGTTTTATATTTTCCTTCCTGATTCTGTGCTATGATTGAAAACATGCTTCTTTGGTCTTAAATTACTAATTTTAATCCTCTCTTATTACCATCTGATGCCTTGATATGTGTGTTAAGTGTTTTCAGGCTTTATAGGGCAGGAATGGCCTAGAGGATGGAAAGGAAGCTTGCAAAAATGAAAGGAACACAAGAAACTAAGGAGCTGACCAGCGAGGATCGACGCGCATGCGTGACTAATGCATATGCGTAACCAGGATTTTTGTCAATCGACGTGTACGCGTGACTGACGCGTACATGTTACATGTGCCACGTGCAGAAAACGTAGAAAACGCTGGGGGCAATTTTGGGCTGAGTTTGGACCCAGTTTTTGGCCCAGAAAACACCGATTAGAGGCTACAAAGTGGAAGAATCATTCAATCATTCATTCACACAAAATTCATACACACAATTTTAGGTTTTAGATGTAGTTCCTAGAGAGAGAGAGGCTCTCTCCTCTCTCTAGGTTTTAGGATTTCTCTTAGTTTTAGGTTTATTTCTTCTCAATTCCAGGTTCAATGTTCCTTTAATTTAGTTTCTCTTCTACTTTTAATTGTCTTAGCATTCTAGTTTATTTATCTTTCCAATTGAATTTATGAACTCTTCATGTTATATTTAATTTCTTATTAATGCAAGTTGAGGTATTTCATATTTATTGCTTCTTCTATTATTTGTTATCATTGATTTTACAATTATTGGTTTTGGTATTTACATTCTCTTATTGCTTTCCTATGCCTTTATGTTGTGCCTTCCAAGTGTTTGATAAAATGTTTGGGAGGGTTTTAAATTAGCTTTTTATGTCCTTTTGGTTTTGGTTGAGTAATTAGAGACTTTTGAATTATCAAACTCCTTTGTTGATTGATAATTGGGAAGTTGCTAGTTGATTTGGATCCCTCTAAAGCTAGTCTTTCGTTAGGAGTTGACTAAGACTTGAGGAATCAAATTGATTCATCCACTTGACTTTCCTTCTTAGTTAGAGGTTAACTAAGTGGGAGCAATGGACAATTCTAATCACAATTGATAAGGATAACTAGGATAGGACTTCTAGTTCTCATACCTTACCAAGAGCCTTTCTTAATTATTAGTTTACTTTCTTGCAATTTACGTTCCTTGTTCCTTATTTCAAAAAACCAAAAAGATACTTTTCCATAACCAATAATAACTACACCTCCCTGCAATTCCTTGAGAGACGACCCGAGGTTTAAATACTTCAGTTTAATTTTATTGTGTTTGTTTTAGTGACAACCAAAATTTTTGTATGAAAGGATTCTTTTTTGGTTTAGAAACTATACTAGCAATGGGAATTTATTGTGAATTCTTTACTAGCAAAAATCCATTCGTCAAAATGACGCCGTTGCCGGAAAATTACAAGCGTGTGCCTTATTATTGGTTATTGTAAATATTTTCTTTTTCGTTTCTTTGTTAGTGTTTCTAGTTTTAGGAGTTTATTTTCATTAATTTTTAATTGTTTTTTTTTTACTTGCTACTATGAATTCTCACCCCTTTCGCTATGAGTTTGGTTCAAATTATGTTGTAGAGAATGGAAGCTATAATGAGAACATGCATCGAGGTTGGAACAATCAAAGATGGGAGGAGCCACAAAGATTTGATCAACCATTTCGGCAACAACCTCCTCCAATGTGCCATGGGCAACGACCATTCTACGATACATCCCAAGACAATAGTTATGGTGGACCTTTTCGTGACAACCAACCTCCACTAAATTACTATGGTAAAGAGCCATTCCAGGGTGCGTACCAATACGATGGATATGGTGGACCCCCTTGTAGCTACCAACAAGCCCCACCATATGCTTATGAACCACCTCCTCAACATAACTCTGAACCACCATACTCACAAGCCCCTTTCCACCATTCACCTCCATATGACACTAACCCATATCTATCATACCAACCACCATACGAACCATATGAGCCATACCCAGAACCAACACCTCAACATTCACCATCTCCATACCCTTACCAAGAAGAACCACCTTCCTATTATGAACCATTTCTCCAAAATAATGAATCCTCCTATCCACCCTAACCTCCACTGGATGACAACACCGTTAATGTTATTCGCCAAAGGCAAATAGAGCTTCAAACCACAATTACCTCTTCTTTCACTAGTCTAACCTCTACTATCTAAGCTTTTATATCCCATGTGGATGCATCAATCCAAGAGCAACATGATCTCAATTATGCTATTGACACGGAACAAGAGAGAAGGGATCGTCTTAGGGACTTAATGGATCGGGTTCACACACCCATACTTCAACAGAAGCATGAGAAGGCCCAAAATGTAGAAGTAGAGACCCTTGAAGATGAAGGAGTAGCTGAAGAATTGGTGAGGGAAGACATCAAGGAGGAGTTCGATTTTGTATTAGAGGATGTGGTCGAAGACTTAGGAGATGCGGAACCTCAATGGAAAAGTCAAGTCATAGAGCCTCCTTCCAAGACGTTTGAAATTGATGTTGAGGAGGGTGTACAACCTCCAAGGCATATCATGGTTGAAGACATTGAAGGGGATGATCAAGAGATGGATTCAATCATTGATGAATTCTTATCTACAATTGAATCCTCTCCCATTGGACTTGACATGGAGATTAAAGCAGAAAAGGCACAACTTCCCATGCCCTTGGTAAGCAATGAAGAAGAGATTGAATTGGTAGAAAGCTACCAAGAGGAAGAGGTTGAAATTGAAGAAGTTTGCAAAGAGGTGGAAGCTGTCAAGGAAGAGCACAAGGGAATGGAGCTTGAAATCACCTTGCCAAGGATGTTGGTGACATCTCCCCCAAAGCCATTACCATCCAATACAACATTCAAGTGGGTAAAATTCATATCCCTTAGCTTTCTCATTCCACTTGAATTTGGTTTGCTTGAGACGAATGGACAAGTCAGAGCTCTTTGTGGTTTTAAGAGTAAAAGGGAGATGGTTTGTGGTTGGCATCACAATCCTAGGTTCGTTATGGTTGGATGTTCAAGATCTAAGTGCAATGGTTGGTATAAGTCTCAATTGAATGGATCTAGGCGGTTGTTTAGATGTCTCAGTAAGAAATCCAATTGCTCACCACCCAAGTGGAATCATGATGATCAACTTGAAGATGGGTGTAGAAACAAGATTTGGGATCCCAGCATACAAGAGGATCAATTTTGGGAGCTCAAAGCTTGTTAAGAACTCCATCAAAGCTTGGGGAATTTACTTGAAGATGTTAGAGCTTATTGGAAGTCCAAGGATTGGTGGAAGTTTCAAGACGAGTTCAAGCACAAAACACCATGATAAGGAGCTCACCAAATGTCCAATTTAAGGACTTTAACTAAAAGTGCTAGGTGGGAGACAACCCACCATAGTATGATCTTTCATTTTTATCCTTAGTTTTATTTTATTCTAATTTTACTAGTATCCATTCATAATGTCTGTATTAGCATCTGCATTCTATATTTTGCATTCTGCATTTCATTTAAAAAAAAGGGCAACCCATGCGTGCGCGTAGGCCACACGGGGCCGTCGATTCCAAATTTTCCTATCCCATCCAACAAACAGAAAGTTGTGATGGAATCGTGCGGCCGGTGTGCTCTGCGCACAATTTGACCCACGCGTACGCATCTAGGATGCGTGCGCGTTGTAACGTCCCGTCCAGCAAAATACCTTGCTTAAGTTAGGGTATTTCTACTAGAAAGAACATTACGTAACCTTTTCTAGTATTAACTACTTAATTATCAAGCCTTTGTATCGAGTTCGCGTTTCAGTTTTAAGAAAATGCCAGAAAATTTTTGTTTTTTTTTTATTCATTGAAGTCATAATTCAAACATTCACAAATAATAATAATCACATAAATATTATTGATAACAATTCTTATACAAAAGAGACCAAATAAAACTTAAATACAATATACTAAACCTATCCCTCTATGTAAAATAAAATCTCAAAGGACAAGAGCGAGGGAACTCTATGAAAGCAATTAAAACCATAAAGAAAGCCTACTGATCGCTCGCAGCTTCAAATTGCGTCTTCAAACCTGTCGCTGAAAGGGTGGAAAATTTGGGGGTGAGAACCAAACCACATGTTCTCAGTAGAGGTCGAGAATGCCGTGAAAGTAAAGAATAAAACGCAAATAGTTAATTTCACTCAAAAGTATTTAAAAGAAAACCGTTTTTACTGGCCATGAGCTCACGCATCGGTTATGTTGCCAGACCCGACTCGGATAAGCGGGATTAGACCACCATCCTTATCCGTAGGTTCCATAGACAAGCGGGAATTAAACCACCATCCTTGCCCGGAACACGCAAGCAGGATTAAACCACCGTCCTTGCCTCCACAGTAAGCGGGATTAAACCACCATCCTTACTGGGTACATAAACTAATATGCAAGCGGGATCACACCACCGTCCTTGCTAAACAATTTATCAATACGTGAGCGGGATAAAACCACCGTCCTCACTACAGGCGGGACAAAACCACCATCCCTGCATAATGGTTTACGCACTGAGCAAGCGGGACTAAACCCACGCCCCTACCAACAATCTCATAAACCAAATATTCTTTTCTCAAAAGAACCATTGAAGTTATTATCATTAAATAAGCCTTAAATATTTATTTTGATCAAGTCCTTATATTTTTTATAAAAATTTGGACATAATCTCCTTTAAAAATAGGACTTATCCACCCTTACGGGTTCCTTCTTTCTCAACAGTTCATTAGCCTCTTTCAACATTTGCCACAGCAATATATTCTCAAAAACATTTGATAATAGAAAATCTATTTCTTAAATTCCATATCCAAAATAATTACCAACACAACTTGGCAGCCTGATTTCCATTTTGTTTTTAAAATATCAAATGAATTCAGAATTACGCAAACTTTAAATCCATGCGACCGTCTCGGATTAAACCTTCTATTAAATCAAAAATCATAATTTTTCGTTGTCTCTAGCTTCGGGAATATAAGCAAAACCGTGACTGTTCTGCAGTATTTTAAATCCAAAAGACAGCAGCACCATACAACATTTGAAATTTCATATAAAATCCAAATTAAATCCAACTACCTTCAAAATTAATGTGGTTAAACATAACTCATCCAAATTTCTTTCTAAGTTGGTTCCAGGGTCATACCATTTTTAATGAAGGAGTTACCTAGCTTGGAAGTTAGGTAATTTTCTGCAGAATTCTGTTTTACAAATCATTGAACACAACCTCTTCCAAGTCCCATAACTCACTTATTAAAACATAGAAAATCCTGAAATTTAAATCACATATACTAAACATACTTAATTTTCACCTCCAATTGGTTGCATCTCAATATCATCCTTCAAAAATTCATATATTTAAAACTACAAGTCTAATTGTTCTGAAATTTTACGGCATTAAAATAATAGGAATAAAGTTTTATTTAAAATTGGTTCCATTTCAAAATTCAAACTACAGAATTTCCAATAGAGGAATCAAGTTGCTGCTGCATTAAACGTTCTGCAGAAAAACCAGTTTTGACATCCATGATTCAAAAATTCACCATAAATCATAAACTTAGTGAAAAAGTCTCAAATTCAGCAGTCCAGTTCCCTATATCCCCAAGCTCAATCCGGACATGGTCCAACGCAATTCCGATAATCACAGAAATGGTTATAGTTTTTCAAAGTTTTCGGCTTCCTTTAAAAATAATGCAGAAAATCAAGTTTTACATTTTAACTTTGAAAAATCATAACTAGTTCTATAACTAATTCAAACTTCTCAAAATTGAGTCCCAACAACAACTTTTATTATACTTTACTCAGCCTTTGCTCTTATATCATTTCGATTATCGTTGAATAACTAATTCACTTCCAAAGTCACCTTTTTATTTCAAAAATCAGTTTTTCAGCAATCTATTTAGTATTCAAAATCTAACCCTTCAAAACCCCTCAAAAACAATTCCAAATCAACCACCAAACAAGTTCATTAACATTACAATATACCAAATAACAACTCAACAGCAACAAATCCAACATAACCATTAAAATTCAGAAATTCTCAACAATTAGTCATCAAGCAATTCCCAATCCACATAATCAATCAATATCACAAATCAACAATTCCAAATCACAATCTCAACCATTCCAATCACAATTTCAGCCACAATTCAATAATTACATAATCAATCAATTACTCACAGCTATTAAATCTATTTGCAGTTATTCAATAAACCTTGCAGGCATTCTTAAATTGAAATCGTTTTAAACCCCCTACCTCAATTAGCCGGAATCGTATTATCTAACGTAACAATTTCCTTTATCCCCAATTTGTGGCAGGTAGTCACTCCAATACAACTGGAACGGCAGCGGCATCACCCACAACTCTAGTAGCAGCAACAACAATTTTGGAAGGGAATTTAATAGAGGCTGAAGCAAATGCAAGGGTAAAAACAGAACAGATTATCAAAGAAGCAGTAATCAGAATATTGATTGTAGAACAAAACCTATCTTACCAAAAGAAATATAGGAATGGAGCAGCAACTCTGGTACTCGGGAAAAACAGAAACCAGAGAGCAGGGCATACGTCTTAGCAGCAGCAGCACCAATCCAATCGGTTAGAACAGCAGGGACACCAACGAAATAAGAATGACAAAACAAAAGAGAAGCAGAACAGAGTCGAGAATATCAGAGGAAAATACAGGATTGCAACAGAACAACTGGGGTTCAGAGGTAGTGGTTCTCATGGCTATGACTTAACTGACTCACCATGAACGACGACGGCGACCAGGAATTCCGGCGATAGCGGCGGCAGAGGAACGGTTCCACCCCTGTGCGTCTCCTTTCTCACACGTCTCGTCCTCCTCTGGCTCTCCCTCTCTCCAACGACGGTGACTACTCCACTCTCCTCCACGGCGGCGCCGAAGCTCAGGACCCAAAGCATATGAAATAACCAATTATAAAAATTACATAAGAATATTAATTAACTTAAACTTCAAATATGAATAAAACTAATTTAATTACTCTTAATTAATTAATTCATAAAATAAGATATCAAATTAGTAAAATAAATCGTAACTTTTTTAGGATAAAAGTTACTTAAATTAAATTGTACAATTCTTTATTATTTTCAATTACTAAAATTATACAAAATATTCCCTTATAATTAGATTACTTAAAAATATTAATTGATTCGAAATAAAACTATCTCCGAATCTATTTAATTATTTTTAACAAAATAAATTCTAAAATTATAAAGTTTAAACTTAATAAGATAAAATCACAATTTATTTATATTTATATTTTCAAAAATACGGGATGTTACATTCTATCCAACTTACAAAAATTTTCGCCCTCGAAAATTGATATAAGATGGAGAAAAGATTCATATTCACATCCCCTTTCGAATATTTTAAAGATACCAAGAAAATCATATCACATAAACATAAAAGAGAATATATTAGGTGGTGCAAAAGTTGATAAAAATAATTTGACGCAAACCATATTTCAAATCCAAAATCAAATAGGCACATATTCGTTCACAACTTTTAACAAAGCATGATCACTTCCTCTCGTCGTCTCAAAACTCCATAACTCCTTATAACTTCGTAGACTAACCAGATTCACTTTCCTCACACATAGATCGTGTTCCTAAGAACTAGCGCATATAAGAAATACGAAACATGAGAAGAGAAAAACAAACGGCACGAAAGGTTTATACGAGAAATTGGAAGAATACTCAAGTTCACAGTTGGACAAAGATGGTATTTCGCAAGGATTTAAAGGAATACGTGAGATTATCAAACAACAAGGATATATATAAATAATGAAATATACCGGAAGGAGAATTAAATTGAAAGCTTAAGAAAGGATTTTGAATTAAAGAGTTTTGATATGAACAGTAATGGAAAATATAGTACAGCAATTTAGAACAATTTCAACTTGAAACAAAAGAAATTAGTTTATCTTTTTCAAAGGAAAATATTTAAACCCAACATTTTTCAAAGGTACTAAACTTAGTATAAATAATACGTTATACCGATTTTAATTTCAGATCAAGCAAATCATGCATGGTTTGTAAATTAAAGCTTGTTTGGTGTTAAGGGCAAAATATTTTCTTTAAAAATCTTGGAGGATACTTAAATACATAATTAGGTAAGAATAGCTATAAAAGTATAATAAAGTTGGCTGAAAATCAGCTTCTATTTAAAGAATAAATTTTGAAATAAGATTTTCTATAAATCAATAAAAGATAAGTGGTGCATCACAAATAAACAAAATTAAACTATATAAAGAAGTTTCAAAGTTTATGTAAGAAAGTCTAGGCTGAATTAAAAACAATCCCATCAAAATTTAAGCAAGGGTTGTGGATACAGTCAAGTAAGAAAAGATGTAAATTGAAATTTTTCTCAAAGAGAATCTGAAACAAATACTCAAGAAGGAAATTACAAGAAATGATATGTTGCACCGAAATAAATCCAAGTTCAAAGCAAAGAGCATAGAGTTGGTAAGGTATAGGATAAATGGTTCAAAAGATTCAAACAACAACTAGATACAGAGTCAAGCAAGGATATGCACGAATGATAATACAAGATTAGCAAGAAAGAGATCAGAAACTAGAAATTCCAATACAATTAATAGAGAAAGAGATAACACTAAGCACGAATAAAGAGCATACGTCGAAACGGAACTAATCTCTAGAATTTAGTTTCTAACGTCCCCAAAACCTCGTGATTCGCATTAACCTTATCACTTCTATTTCGTCTATGATAACCCATTAGTATTTCCATATACATAAATCATTAGTATTAAGTTGGCCAAACTTGATACCATGAGATATGCAACGGTAAACTAATAGCATTAATCATCAGACAGTCATGCATATAAAACACAAACTCTTGTCATCAGAACAAGCTATAAAGCATGACAGACACTCAGAGTATGCAATGAAGCATAGTAAGTCCACTCCCAAGGCTCTACAGGAAGGACTGCTCTGATACCATATTGTAACGTCCCATCCAGCAAAATACCTTGCTTAAGTCAAGGTATTTCTACTAGAAAGAACATTACGTAACCTTTTCTAGTATTAACTACTTAATTATCAAGCCTTTGTATCGAGTTCGCATTTCAGTTTTAAGAAAATGCCAGAAAATTTTTGTTTTTTTTTTTATTCATTAAAGTCATAATTCAAACATTCACAAATAATAATAATCACATAAATATTATTGATAATAATTCTTATACAAAAGAGACTAAATAAAACTCAAATACAATATAATAAACCTACCCCTCTATGTAAAATAAAATCTCAAAGGACAAGAGCGAGGGAACTCTATGAAAGCAATTAAAACCATAAAGAAAGCGTACTGATCGCTCGCAGCTTCAAATTGCGTCTTCAAACCTGTCGCTGAAAGGGTGAAAAATTTGGGGGTGAGAACCAAACCACATGTTCTCAGTAGAGGTCGAGAATGCCGTAAAAGTAAAGAACAAAACGCAAATAGTTAATTTCACTCAAAAGTATTTAAAAGAAAACTGTTTTCATTTGCAGTGATCTTTACTCGCCGTGTCAACCTTTTATTTTGAAAACCAACCGCATAACATTCAAAAATCCAAAATTTTATAAAGCATCAATTAATTATCCAAAATTCTAAACCCATATTTTCCTTTATAAAAATCTTAAAAGTTTTCCTAGACCGTATGAATGACTAATCTGTTCCAAGCATAGGTTCATTAAGTCTATGCTGAACCAGCTCAATCTTTCATACTTACTAAACCTCAAACACAATCCAATCATGGCCTCAGGCCCAAGCAATTCAACCAGCACCCAATTCACCACAATCCAGCCAATCAGTTACAAACACAAGTAATGAGGTTCAAACACAATCAAGAGCAATTATATCAAGTATAGCAATTAGCAGTTAACAGAATTATTCACTTAGGCAAACCAATTACAATATACACACCCAAACAATGTCACATAGATGCATATGATGCATGCCTGTCCTACTGGCCATGAGCTAACGCGTCGGTTATGTTGCCAGACCCGACTCGGATAAGCGGGATTAGACCACCATCCTTATCCGTAGGTTCCATAGACAAGTGGGAATTAAACCACCATCCTTGCCCGGAACACGCAAGCGGGATTAAACCACCGTCCTTGCCTCCACAGTAAGCGGGATTAAACCACCATCCTTACTGGGTACATAAACTAATAAGCAAGCGGGATCACACCACCGTCCTTGCTAAACAATTTATCAATACGTGAGCGGGATAAAACCACCGTCCTTACTGCAGGCGGAACAAAACCACCATCCCTGCATAATGGTTTACGCACTGAGCAAGCGGGACTAGACCCACGCCCCTACCAACAATCTCATAAACCAAATATTCTTTTCTCAAAAGAACCATTGAAGTTATTATCATTAAATAAGCCTTAAATATTTATTTTGATCAAGTCCTTATATTTTTTATAAAAATTTGGACATAATCTCCTTTAAAAATAGGACTTATCCACCCTTACGGGTTCCTTCTTTCTCAACAGTTCATCAGCCTCTTTCAACATTTGCCACAGCAATATATTCTCAAAAACATTTGATAATAGAAAATCTATTTCTTAAATTCCATATCCAAAATAATTACCAACACAACTTGGCAGCCTGATTTCCATTTTGTTTTTAAAATATCAAATGAATTCGGAATTATGCAAACTTTAAATCCATGCGACCGTCTCGGATTAAACCTTCTATTAAATCAAAAATCATAATTTTTCGTTGTCTCTAGCTTCGGGAATATAAGCAAAACCGTGACTGTTCTGCAGTATTTTAAATCCAAAAGACAGCAGCACCATACAACATTTGAAATTTCATATAAAATCCAAATTAAATCCAACTACCTTAAAAATGAATGTAGTTAAACATAACTCATCCAAATTTCTTTCTAAATTGGTTCCAGGGTCATACCATTTTTAATGAAGGAGTTACGTAGCTTGGAAGTAAGGTAATTTTCTGCAGAATTCTGTTTTACAAATCATTGAACACAACCTCTTCCAAGTCCCATAACTCACTTATTAAAACATAGAAAATCCTGAAATTTAAATCACATATACTAAACATACTTAATTTTCACCTCCAATTGGTTGCATCTCAATATCTATCCAGGATCAAAAGTTATAAACTCCCAAAGTTACTAATTTAAGGAAACAGAATCTGGCTTTTTCAGCATAATGCATCATCCTTCAAAAATTCATATCTTTAAAACTACAAGTCCAATTGTTCTGAAATTTTATGGCATTAAAATAATAGGAATAAAGTTTTATTTAAAATTAGTTCCATTTCAAAATTCAAACTACAGAATTTCCAATAGAGGAATCAAGTTGCTGCTGCAGAAAAACCAGTTTTGACATCTATGATTCAAAAATTCACCATAAATCATAAACTTAGTGAAAAAGTCTCAAATTCAGCAGTCCAGTTCCCTATATCCCCAAGCTCAATCCGGACTTGGTCCCACGCAATTCCGATAATCACAGAAATAGTTATAGTTTTTCAAAGTTTTCGGCTTCCTTTAAAAATAAGCAGAAAATCAAGTTTTACATTTTAACTTTGAAAAATCATAACTAGTTCTATAATTAATTCAAACTTCTCAAAATTGAGTCCCAACAACAACTTTTATTATACTTTACTCAGCCTTTGCTCTTATATCATTTCGATTATCGTTGAATAACTAATTCACTTCCAAAGTCACCTTTTTATTTCAAAAATCAGTTTTTCAGCAATCTATTTAGTATTCAAAATCCAACCCTTCAAAACCAATTCCAAATCAACCACCAACCAAGTTCATTAACATTACAATATACCAAATAACAACTCAACGGCAACAAATCCAACATAACCCATTAAAATTCAGAAATTCTCAACAATTAGTCATCAAGCAATTCCCAATCCACATAATCAATCAATATCACAAATCAACAATTCCAAATCACAATCTCAACCATTCCAATCACAATTTCAGCTACAATTCAATAATTACATAATCAATCAATTACTCACAGCTATTAAATCTATTTGCAGTTATTCAATAAACCTTGCAGGCATTCTTAAATTGAAATCGTTTTAAACCCCCTACCTCAATTAGCCGGAATAGTATTATCTAACGTAACAATTTCCTTTATCCCCAATTTGTGGCAGGTAGTCACTCCAATACAACTGGAACGGCAGCGGCATCACCCACAACTCTAGTAGCAGCAACAACAATTTTGGAAGGGAATTTAATAGAGGCTGAAGCAAATGCAAGGGTAAAACAGAACAGATTATCAAAGGAGCAGTAATCAGAATATTGATTGTAGAACAAAACCTATCTTACCAAAAGAAATACAGGAATGGAGCAGCAGCTCTGGTACTCGGGAAAAACAGAAACTAGAGAGCAGGGCATACGTCTTAGCAGCAGCAGCACCAATCCAATCGGTTAGAACAGCAGGGACACCAACGAAATAAGAATGACAAAACAAAAGAAAAGCAGAACAGAGTCGAGAATATCAGAGGAAAATACAGGATTGCAACAGAACAACTGGGGTTCAGAGGTAGTGGTTCTCATGGCTATGACTTAACTGACTCACCATGAACGACGACGGCGACCAGGAATTCCGGCGATAGCGGCGGCAGAGGAACGGTTCCTCCCCTGTGCGTCTCCTTTCTCACACGTCTCGTCCTCCTCTGGCTCTCCCTCTCTCCAACGACGGTGACTACTCCACTCTCCTCCACGGCGGCGCCGAAGCTCAGGAAGGCAACACGAGCTCAGGCTTCATAGACGGAACGGCGGTGATGGCAGCTCTTCCCTCTGACCTCCATTGCATCTCTCTCTCGACGCCTCTCCCTCATCCCTGTTCAACCGGCACCAGGGCGGACTCCACGGAACGGTGGCGACAAGCGGGCAAGGTGCAGTGGCGGCGATTCCAGGCTCAGCTCGACGGCGACGGCGACGGCAGCGAGGCCCAGCCAGCGCTGTCTCCCTTCGCTTTCCTCTCTTTCTCAGATCTTTCTCTCTGTTTCCCCATTTCTTCAGTGTGTATGCGTTTGTAGGTTGAAAGAGGGTGAGGCTGCGGCGATTAGGTTTAGGAATCGGGGAAATTAGGGTTCTGAGTTAATTTTAGGAATTAGGGTTAGAAATTAGGATTTTATAAAGTAATATGGATAGATATGAATAGATATTTTGATAAAATTGAACGGTACAGTAATTTTAGAATCAAATATACTATATTAAAAATATTTAGATTAATTAACTTAACTCCAAATATTAATAAAACTAATTTAATTATTCTCAATTGTTCAGTTTATAAAATAAAGAGTTCAAATTAATAATAAGTCATAACTTATTCATAATAAAAATTACTTAAATTAAATTATACAATTCTTTCTTAATTTTCAATTACTAAAATTCTACAAAATATTCCATTATAATAAAGTTACTGAAGAATATTAATTGGTTCAAAATAAAATTATCTCCGAATCTATTTAATTATTTTTAACAAAATAATTTCTAAAATTATAAAGTTTAAACTTAATAAGATAAAATCACAATTTATTTATATTTAGATTTTCAAAAATACGGGATGTTACACGCGTCACTTGCAACTTGGGGAATCCACACGTACGCGTCAAGCACGCGCACGCACGGATATGGCAATCGGCGTTAATGGGTGTTTGACCCGAGAGTTGTGCTGCCCTCGCGCTGGAACTGTGCTAGAGTTACAAAATCACACCACGCGTACGCATCTCTGACGTGTGCGCGTCTTTTCGCCTTCAGACCATCCACGTGTACGCGTCGCGCCCTGTTTTTAAATTCTTACTTCTTTCTTCTATCCTTTCTCCTTCTTTCCTCCTACTTTCTTACTTTCTTCTTCTTCATCTCTTTAACTTCTCATCCTTCTTCACTTTCATTCTATTTTACTTAATTTATTTGCATACTTTCATTCATTGCATTTTAATTTTGTGCATATTTTTATCTTCTTTTCTAAAGTATTCTTTTTCCATTGGTGTCAAATGTTCTTATTCAACTGTTGTATCTTTTCTGGTATTATTTTGGTGCTTAGTGACTTGTTTAACATTGTTGGGTGATATTATTTATTTGTGAAATGCCAATTTTTATGATACCTGTATTCCTTTTGCATTGACATGAATTTATATTGTCTTTCATGACCTACTATCTCTTCCCCATCGTTGCAATTTTTGCACTATTGATATGCCATTTGCTTCTACTATTTTCTCACTTGCATGTTGTAGCTACCATGTAATTGTAATCCTCATTATTTGGCATTAACCACCCATATTTTAATTGTTTTCTATCTTTGTTTCTGGGTTACTCTTCTTCTTTTTTCTCTTCTTTCAGGATGGCCACCGAGAAAGAAAAAGAGAAGCTTCTCAATGGGGCGACAGACAAATCCATTTGCATAATCTTTGGAGAAAAGTATCAGTTGTAGCAGCTTGTCCACTTGCACATCTTAGCATGCACCGAGAATGGTGCAATCTTTAAGTGTTGGGAGGTCAATACCGACTTCTGTGGGTTAGTTATTTCCTATTTCAACACCAATGTTTAATTTTCCTTGTTAAATTAGTTGTTGTATTTGCATGTTTGATTGCATGTTTGTTTGATTTTGTGCATGTTCTTCTACCACTACTTGGTTAGAGTGATAAGTTCTTTTTCAAGACCCTTTTTATAGAATGTCACTAATTTAAATTAAAACTTTTTTGTTAAACTTGTTTGAAGATTGTAATTTGGAACATGAATTATAGCTAAAGAACACACAACCTGTGAGATTTGAGCTTAATTACATGGTTATATTATTTAACCATAATATTTTATTCTTGTCTGTTCCCTTCTCTATGATTGTAATCTATATTTTGTTCAATTCTATATGTCCATTGTTTAGTGTATTTACATGCTTGCATATGATTGAGGCCATCATTTGTTATTAGTCACTTATCGTAAATAGCCTACCATTTCAGTCACCTTTGTTTGCCACCTTGAGCCTTTTAATCCCCATTTGTTCTGTATTTTACCACATTACTAGCCTTAAGCGGAAAACAATTAATTACTCCAATTGAATCTTTGGTTAGCTTAAGATAGAGATTGTGTGTCAATTAAGTGTGGGGAACTGTGGGAACTTGGGTTGATGAAAGTGTACAATGTTTCATTGACAAAATATTGGGAATTTGGGTACCTACTTATGTGAGACCAAAAAAATTAAAAAAATCTATGTGCATTGATATGTTATGTTTACTTTTATATTTTTAATAAAAAAAAAATGAAAAACTAAAAATATTTAAATAAATAAATAAATAAATAAATAAAGGGACAAAATTACTCCAATGTTATGTTTAATAAAAGATCAATGCATATGTGATAAAACTAAAGGAATATTTGGTACATGAGTATGTGATACAAAAGTGGGAATTATGGGAAGCTAGGAATAATTTCATATATATAGGATGTGTGTGTTAGGTGAAAGCCTAGGTTAATCAAAGATTCATATTTTAGCTCACTTGGCCATACATATATCCTCACCATTACCTTAGTCCCATTACAACCTTGAAAAGACCTCATGATGTTTGCATTGGTGTACAAAATTTTTGTTGACTGGTTAGATGAAGAACAAAGTCTAGAAAGCATGACTAGAGAAGAATAGAGTGAATTAACCCTAGACACTTGAGAGATTATAGTGCATATACACTACCAGTGAGGGTTCAATGCTTGATTTTATGTTCCCTGCTTTCATGAGCTATCTTCTTACAAGTTTAGTTGTCTTTTATTGCATGGTTCGAATTAGTGGAATCTGATTTATGTTTGTCTTGGAGAACTTGTTTACTTTTAACCAAGTAGACAGAAACATCTTAGCATATAGTTGCATATATAGGTTACATTTCATGAGTCTTACTTTCCGCCATTCATTCTTTTGTCTCCTTGAGCTTAGCATGAGAACATGCTAATGTTTAAGTGTGGGGGGATTTGATGCACCACTATTTCGTGGTATATTTTGTACTTAATTGAGTGGATTTTATCCACTAAACTCACACTTATTCAGACAATTCAGATGTTTTACATTTTCCTTGTTGATTCTGTGCTATGATTGAAAACATGATTCTTTGGCCTTAAATTACTAATTTTAATCCTCTCTTATTACCATTCGATGCCTTGATATATGTGTTAAGTGTTTTCAGGCTTTATAAGGTAGGAATGGCCTAGAGGATGGAAAGAAAGCTTGCAAAAATGGAAGGAACACAAGAAACTAAGGAGCTAACCAGCGAGGATCGACGCGCACGAGTACTTGACGCGTATGCGTGACTAGTGCAGAAGACAAGCGACGCGTACACGTGACTGACGCGTACGCGTAACCAGGATTTTTGTCAATCGACGCGTATGTGTGACTGACACGTACGCGTGACATGCGCCACGTGCAGAAAATGCAGAAAACGCTGGGGGTGATTTTGGGCTGAGTTTGGACCTAGTTTTTGGCCCAGAAAACACATATTAGAGGCTACAAAGTGGGGGAATCATTCAATCATTCATTCACACAAAATTTATACACACAATTTTAAGTTTTAGATGTAGTTCCTAGAGAGAGAGGCTCTCTCCTCTCTCTAGGTTTTAGGATTTCTCTTAGTTTTAGGTTTATTTCTTCTCAATTCTAGGTTCAATGTTCCTTTAATTTTGTTTCTCTTCTACTTTTAATTGTCTTAGCATTCTAGTTTATTTATCATCCCAATTGAATTTATGAACTCTTCATGTTAGATTCAATTTCTTATTAATGCAAGTTGAGGTATTTCATATTTATTGCTTCTTCTATTATTTGTTATCATTGATTTTACAATTGTTGGTTTTGGTATTTACATTCTCTTATCGCTTTTCTATGCCTTTATGTTGTGCCTTGCAAGTGTTTGATAAAATGCTTGGGAGGGTTTTAAATTAGCTTTTTATGTCCTTTTGGTTTTGGTTGAGTAATTAGAGACTCCTGAATTATCAAACTCCTTTGTTGATTGATAATTGGGAAGTTGCTAGTTGATTTGGATCCCTCTAAAGCTAGTCTTTCCTTAGGAGTTGACTAAGACTTGAGGAATCAAATTGATTCATCCACTTGACTTTCCTTCATAGTTAAAGGTTAACTAAGTGGGAGCAATGGACAATTCTCATCACAATTGATAAGGATAACTAGGATAGGACTTCTAGTTCTCATACCTTGCCAAGAGCCTTTCTTAATTATTAGTTTACTTTCTTGAAATTTACTTTCCTTGTTCCTTATTTCAAAAACCGAAAAAGATACTTTTCCACAATCAATAATAACTACACCTCCCTGCAATTCCTTGAGAGACGACCCGAGGTTTAAGTACTTCGGTTTAATTTTATTGGGTTTGTTTTAGTGACAACCAAATTTTTTGTATGAAAGGATTCTTTGTTGGTTTAGAAACTATACTAGCAACGGGAATTTATTGTGAATTCTTTACTAGCAAAAATCCGTTCATCAGCCACCGTCCGGCGACCTCATCCTGCCACCGACCCACCGCAACCACTCCTTCCCCCTTCTATCTTCTCTTCCCTCTTCTCTTCTCACCTCTACCTCTTTTACCCCTCTCACTGCTTCTCTTTGCTCGTCACCGTCCGGCCACCTCTGTCGCCGCCTGTGAACCAACCACCACCAACCTTCTTCTTCTTCTTCAACCATTCTCTCCCTTATCGCTTCACCACTCCTCTGCTCAGAGCGCCCATTCCTCTACCCCCTACTATGCCCGCGCCGCCACTTGCGCCGCCACGAGCCAGGCCGCTGTCCTTGGTGGTTCTGCCTTCCCTCGTTCGTCCCTTCCTCCTCTTACCATTTCCAATTCTGCTTCTGCTACCCTGCTAGGTTTTCCACTGCCTTCTGCTTTGTTCCTTTACTTTCTTTTATTAATTTTGTCTATCAATTTTTTGATTAGATTACTGTTTAATTCTATTTGTTAGGTTAGATAGAAATGTATGCTGTTAAGTAGATAGGTTGTGGTTAGAAGATTCTAGGCCTGATAAGTGCTCCGTTTGTGTTTACTTACTCAATACTGCTTGTTTGCTGAGTGATGTTAGTATGATGCTCTGTGAAACTATGCTACTGCC
This sequence comes from Arachis ipaensis, assembly GCF_000816755.2. Lineage (NCBI taxonomy): Eukaryota > Viridiplantae > Streptophyta > Magnoliopsida > Fabales > Fabaceae > Arachis > Arachis ipaensis. Next base: position 94,319,999 of record NC_029793.2, read on the forward strand.
ATGCTGCTTTTTCACTGCTGCCTTGATGAGCTTCAATTGTGTAAATTGTGTTTGATGTTGCCTGTGCATATGTAATTCATACTTTTATCATGTTTGATGCAATTCTTGGATTCGTATGTGATTTTTGCTGCTTTTTGCTATCCAAGAACACCCGAATCACTGCCGGAATGCTGCCTAAATTTCTAGAAAATGGTTTTGTTCCTAACTTGCCACCTAGAATTGAACTTGACACCTTTGAATTTGAGATTTACTTGACTTACACCAAGTTCAATCCTTAGGTTATTGTGGTTAGCATTTCCATTTCTGTTTTGTTTCCCGTGATATGCGTTGACATGGTTAGTTCAAGGAATTGTTTGTCAGATCTCTATGTCATGCAAATTTTAGTCCACTTAACCATATATGACCCTACCTTGACCCTAACCCCATTGCAGCCTTATGGAAAGTCCTCATGATGATTGTATGCATGCATTGAATGATTGTTGGTTGTTAGATAAAGAACAAATCTTGGAAATCATGATTAGGGAAGAATTGAGTAAATCAACCCCTAAACACTTGAGTGATTAGAGCGGATACACATCTGGTGAGGGTTCGATTGCTCAATTACATGGTTTTACTATGATCATTCTTCTTCATGCAAGTTTGTAAATCTTTTTGATAATTCAATGCAATTGTGGGTTTGGTTTGGTTTGAATTGATTCCTATTGTTCTAGCCCTTATGCCTACACATGTTCTCTTGGAAGTTGAGTTATTTTGACCAAGTGATTGCATTCATATAGATAGTTACATTTAGATAGGATACATTTAGGTAGTTCAAATTGAATAAATGTTAATACCCTTTGCTTCTTTCTTGATTTTAGCATGAGGACATGCTTAGTTTAAGTGTGGGGAGGTTTGATAAACCCAAATTTTGTGGTTTATCTTGTGCTTATTTTAGGGGATTTTATCACCTCTTCCCACATTTATTCAATGAAATAGTATGGTTTTGTAATTCTCCCTTAATTTGTGCTTAAGTGTAAAAACATGCTTTTTAGGCCCATTAAATTGGTGAATTTAATTCACTTTAATTCCAGTCGATGCCTTGATGTGTTGTTGAGTGATTTCAGGTTTATAAGGCAAGTATTGGATGGAAGAAGTGAAGAGAAAAGCATGCAAAGTGGAGAATGCATGAGGAAACAAGGATTGGGAGTATATAATGGACGCGCACGCACCGCAGATGCGTGCACGTGGAAGTGAAGTTGCATGGCGACGCGTACGCGTACATGGCGTGTACGCATGGATAAGAAATAGCCAAGCGACGCGTACACGTCAAACACGCGTACGCGTCGATGTTCGCACGTGGCCCACTTAAAGTGAAATCGCTGGGGGTGATTTCTGAGCTGCCCAAGCCTAATTCCAACTCGTTTCTGAGGGTATTTGATGCAGAATTGAAGATTGAGCAAATGGGGGAGCACTTAGTTAGTCATAATGAGCCTTTAGTTAGTTTTCTAGAGAGAGAAACTCCCTCTTCTCTCTAGAATTAGGTTTAGGATTATGTTAATTTCTCTTGGATCTAGATTTGATTACTTGATTTCATCTTGTTTCTTTTGCAATTCCTTGTTCTAATACTTCAATTCTTCTTGGTTCTCTTGTTAATTTTACTTTTATGCTTCTTTCATGTTTATGAATGCTCATGTTGGATTTGGTTTACATTTAATGGAATTTGATGTTTGATGTTCTTTTATTGTTAATTTGAGTTGTGAATTTTAATTTCCTTGCAATTGGTAGTTAGTAGATTTATATTTCTCGCACTTTTACCATGCTTTCCTTTTATGCCTTCCAAGTATTTGACAAAATGCTTGGTTGGATGTTAGAGTAGATTTTGAGCATTCTAGGCTTGGAAAGAATGATTAGGTAATCTTGAGTCATGAATACCCAATTCATGTTGGTGATCTAGAGTTGTTAGTTAATATGACTTCCATTGACTTTAATCTCTTGCTAATTCCATTAGTAAGTTGATTGGGATTTTTGGATTTAGATTAACTAGTCTTGTTTGACTTTCTCTCATGGAAGATAACTTACACCTTCTTCCAACATTGGAGACGACGAAATAGGATAAATTTTTGTTAATTATTGTTATTAGTGACTAGGATAGAAAGCCTATATTCTCAATCCTTGCCATGAATGTCTCTCTTTATTAGTTGCTTTCTTTAATTGTTCTCTTTACTTTTCTTGTCATTTATATTCCTTGCCCTTTTTATCAATCAAACCCCTTGTTCTTCATAGCCAAAATTGACCACTTCATTGCAATTCCTTGTGAACGACCCGAGGTTTAAATACTTCGGTTAATTTTTATTGGGGTTTGTACACGTGACAAAACCAATATTTTTGTATGTGAGAATTCTTTGTTGGTTTAGAACTATACTTGCAACGAGAATTTATTTGTGAAATTCTAAACCGTACAAGAAACCGAGCATCATGTATCTGAGGCTCCTGACGGGAGGGGGTAGTAGTAGCAATAGGTGGCGGTCTCCCTTTGGTCGAAGCAGTCGTGCTGGATGACGACCCAACGAGAGAGTATGGATCTGCATGCAAGTCAAGGGGGTGACCGGTAGAAAGCCTAGGCCTCCCCTTTCGCCCACGGCCACGGTCACGGATGATGATAAGTCATCTTAGGCTAGTTTGACAAGCCTTTTTCATTAGTTTTTATTTGGTTTTCATGCATTTTTAGGCAATAAGTAAGTGTTTGAGTGATAATTTTATGCTTGTCTTGATTCAATTAAACATTGGTAATTTTATGCATTTTCATTAAATTTCTTGCAAGATTTAGTTGATAATATGAATGATGCAAGTTTTGATGATTATGCCAAGGCTTTGATGTATCTGTTTGGTTGATAATAGGTGAAAAGATGAAGGAAACAAAGCAGAAAGCATAAAAATAAGCTCAAAAGAAGAATTCTGGACACATTTTGAAGTTTGAGCACGCTTGGAGCCTTAGGCCACGCTTTTAAAAGCATGGCCCATAATTCAAATAGGAGGGCATTCTTGGCGCGAAGACCCCACGACGCGCATGCGTAAAAGACGCTTACGCATCGTGCAAGCTCCTCTGAAGACTCACACATAGGCGTGCATGACGCGTACGCGTGGATATGATCAGCGCTCATTTCCAAAGAGAGCACTACGTTGGCTTAAAGAACATTTTCGGGCATTTTCAAAATTGGAATTGGAGTTTTACGACCGACGCGCACGCGTGCATGAGGCGCACGCGTCGGTGGGATATACCTGAAGAAGGATGCGCAAGCGTGGGTTGAGCGGCAGTGTGGTTGTAGTATGTTTGAAGACCCATGCGTACGCATAGGTGACGCGTACGCGTGGAGAGCGCTCAATTGAAGAAGGCTACGCTCACTAAGTGAACGCTGCAAGGGATGCGTACGCGTGGGTGACGCGTACGCGTCGATGGGCGAAAATGCAAAAGCACGTGCAAGCGTGAAGAAGGCACACGCGTGGGTGCCCGAACGCTCCGTTATCTAAATGAACGCTACACTCTCCTGGAAGATGCAACTCTGGCTCAATTAATTCCAATTCAAGCCCATTGAAGCCCCAAAGCAACCAGAGTCCAATTGACATAACTCAAAAACACAAGGATAATCTAGAATAGGAATTTGGCATTCAATTGTAATTTATCTTCAATTTAAATTTCATTTAGTAGTTTAGGAAGCCTATATAAAGGCATGAGTTTCACTTTAGAAAAAAGAGGCGCACAGTTGATTAGAGACTCCAGAGAGCTTAGCATAGTTGATTCTCTTGTATTTTTCTGCACTACTCACTTTGGCTTATGAAATTTTAGTTTCTGATAATTCTCTTCTGCAAGTTTATTTTCTACAACTTTACATTTGAGTTTGCTGTGATTTGAATTTACCTTTCATGCAATTTAATTCTTCTGCAATTTAATTGTTCTGAGTCTGATCTATTGCTTTCTTTAATTTCCCAGCAACTTATTCCCTTTACATTTGCTGTAATTTACTTTTCTTGTCATTTAAGCTTCTGCAGTTTACACTTTGTAATTTACAATTCTTGCAATTTACATTCAGTTGCTCCAATTTTCACTCGATTCATCACTGTCTGCTTGACTAAACTGATCACCCACTAAAGTTGCTTGATCCATCAATCCCTGTGGGATCGACCTCACTCCTGTGAGTTATTACAACTTGATGCAACCCGGTACACTTGCAGGTGAGTTTGTGTGGAAATCTAATTTTCACCCATCAACGGCCACGGCTACGACCATGACCGTGATCTCCGTCTCTACCAACCATATCCTGTACACATTAAAATAAGCAAGTTATTATCCATAACATAACCGATACAAGATATATGAATTAACAAATTAACAAATGAACAAATTTATTAGAAATATGCAATTAAAGTAAATTAACAAATTTGCAAACAAAGAATTTACAACTAAAACCTCAATCCGAGAATTCTGAACTTCCATCATCATCAATGTAAGCATCATTGCCATCATAGATCTCAATGTCATCATCCTCCTGATTATTTACATTAGGAACCTGGAGGTCAGCTACTTGAAGTTGTATCATATCAACATCTCCTGACGTTAGATGCTAATGATGGTGGAAAGTCAGTTTCTGAAATGATCCTAGCATGTGAAGGCTCATCATTCCGATACACCTCAGTTTCAGATTCATTTTGTGCCTCCTCCATTATTTTTCGTGGTTTACATGTAACCACAACCTTCCAATTAGACTTACAGCCTTGTGGATATGGCATGTAATACACTTGTCTGGCTTTTTGTGCAAGGATGAATGGATCGTAACCACCATATCTCCTAGTGGGTAATACTTTAATTATTTTGTAGTCTTTGTGTCTACGCGTTCCCTGAGGCCTGGTAGGGTCATACCACTCACAGTAAAACAAGGTAACTCTCAAACTAACAAGACTTGGATACTCAACAATCAAAATCTCTCTATGAGTGTTCTACCAGTCAGATGTATCATTCCCTCCATCACCTTTAACATATATGCCTGTATTATCTGTCTTCTTTCCACATGCATGCTCAGGAGTGTGAAATCTATACTCGTTGACCTTGAACATACCAACAATCGTGGCCCTAGTTTTTGAACCGAATGCTAAACTCAATAAACGAGGACAAGTTATGCCATTACTGGGATTTTTTACCTGATTTTGTCAAACAAAATATAGTATTTAGAAAAACAATATTTACTTTGACATATGTAGAAAAATAATATTTAGAAAAATGTAATAACTTACATGCTCATGGAACCATGATGGAAAGTTGGATAAAGGATTATTGCTCCCATGGATCTGCTCGTATTGACTTCTAAATGTATCGACTTCAGGACAATTCAACAAGATATGTAAGTGAGCGGCTTTCATTTCCATACTAGTTAACCATCTCTCTTTGTTGGCTCCCCCAGGAACACCCGGTTGATAAAAAATAGAAAGGGTAGGCTCAGATGAACTTTCACCACCATCATCATTCCGATTCGGCCTTTGTTCTCTTAGACATTACATGTGGCTCGAAGTAATAAGAACAATAACTTGATGTCTCTCTAGCCAGGTATGCTTGACAAATTGAACCCTCTACTCTAGCCCGATTCTTCACTGATCTCTTATACGTGCCTATTTCACACTCAAATGGATACATCCATAGCGCGGAATTTATAACCACAAACTAACCGGCAAGTGCACCGGGTCGTACCAAGTAATACCTCAGGTGAGTGAGGGTCGATCTCACGAGGATTGATAGATCAAGCAACAATGGTTGATTAATTTACTTAGTTAGACAAGCAGAAATTAGTGTTTGAGAGTTCAAAAGCATTAAACATTAAATTCAGAATATCAGAAGACAGGCAAGTAAATAAGTTGGAAGAACAATATGGAGAAGACAGTTAAGGCTTTAGAGTTATCTATTTTCCGGATTAACTTTTCTTATTAATTTATTTTAATCATGCAAGATTTAATTCATGGCAAACTATATGTGACTAGACCCTAATTCCTTAGACCTTTCTTGTCTCCTTTAACTTTCATCAACCGCCAATTCCTTGGTCAATTAATTCTAATTAGGGGGTGAAGTTTAATTCTAGTTATTATGCCACAAAAATCCTAATTATCTAAATATAAGAGGATTATATGTCACGTATCCCGTTAAGTCCAGATAATTAGAATTTAGGAGAATTTGTTTTCAAGCTGTTATTCAAGTAAAGAGCTTTTCCAAGTTATACAAGAACTCAATTAGAAAGAGGGTCATACTTCCGTTCCACCCAAATTCATAAGATAAAGAACGAAAACAATTCTTAAATTATAAATCAGTACATGAATTAAAATACAAAAACAATAGAATCAATTCATACAAATAGATAGAGCTCCTAACCTTAACAGTGGAGGTTTAGTTACTCATGGTTCAGAGAGAAAAACTAGGATTCTCTTAAACTGTGAATTGTGAATAATTGTGAATTGGAATGGAATTATTCCCAGAAGAGAAGTTTCTTTTCTCTTTTATATCTAATCCTAAATTAATTTAAAATCTATTTTCTAAAACTAATATAATATATTTTCCTATTTATTAAAAATTAAAGTTTAAATCAGAATTAATTATAGTAATCAGCATTTTCTGCATTTTCTGCACGTGGCGCGTGTCACGCGTACGCGTCAGTCACGCGTACGCCTCGATGGTCTTCTTCGCGTGTCACACGTACGTGTCAGGTACGCGCACGCATCACTGTGCAAATCTCCAAATCACGCGCACGTGTCAGGTACGCGCACGCATCGCTCCTCACTGGTCATCTCCTTTAATTCTTGTGCTCCTTCTGTTTGTGCAAGCTTCCTCTCCATCCTCTCAGCCATTCCTACCCTATATAACCTTCTTCTCTTTTTCTGCAGAAACTCCGTCAAATCCAACCAAATGCTACCTAAAATAAACAGAATTACACACGACTCAAAGTAGCATTCATAGTGGTTAAAAGATATTTAATTCTTGATTAAACTCAACAAATTAAATGCAAATTCACTAGGAAAAGGTTGGAAAGATGCTCACGCATTAATCCACCTATACTGTGCTGGTCCACAAACTCCTCATATGCCAAGTGAATTGGTAGATGCTCCATTACATCGAAAAAGGCAGGTGGAAAAATTCTTTCTATCTTGCACAAAATAACAGGAATATTAGCTTCCATTTGTACAAGATCGCTAACCCCAAGAGTAGATGAACAAAGGTCCCTAAAATATTGACTTATTTCGGTCAACGGTTTCCACACGTGGTCTGACAACTCTTTGAACGCTAACGGAAGCAAACACTCCATAAATACATGACAATCATAAGTTTTCATTCCAAACAATTTTTCTCCCTTGACATTGACACACCTTTGTAAATTTAAAACATATACATCTGGCATTTTCAACTCTTGTACCCATTTACAAACATTTTTTCATTGTTGGAGTGTTAAGACATAGTTGCCCTTAGGCTTTTCCCAATGACCTTCGCGTACCTGCACCAAATTCAAATCTAGTCGCTTACAAAGTACAGCCATGTCTAACCTTGCCTTTTTCATTGTCTTTTGTTCTTTCAGTATCCATAACGGTATTCATTATGTTATCAAAAACATTCTTCTCAACATGCATTAGATCCAAACAATGACGAACCAAATGAACTTTCCAATATGGGGGATCCCAAAATAACTCCTTTTGGTCCAATTGTGTTCCACCCCATATTCGCTCAATCTCACTTGTCCTCCTGTGTCAACTATTTTAGGATAGTGTAACTCTTTCCAAAACCTGTTCGCCACTAAGCCTAATAGGAGGTTCTTCATCCTCCTCAACATTCTTCTTAAAACCAACTTTATTACGCCTATAAGGATGACCTTCAGGTAAATATCTCCTATGACAGTCAAACCACGAATTCTTTCCGCCATAATCTAACCAAAAGAACTTGGTATCCTCCATGCATACTGGACATGCTAATCTTCCCCCCGCACTCCAACCAGACAATATTCCATAAGCAGGAAAATCATTAATTGTCCACATTAATGCAGCCTTTAACTGAAAATTCCTCTTGCTATGAATATCGTATGTTAAGACGCCTTCATCCCATAACTCTTTAAGTTCATCTATCAATGGTTTAAGATAAACATCAATTTTTGCTTTGGGATTTTCTTTTCTGGGTATGATGCATGTTAGGAACAAAAAAGGGTCTTCTATACACATATGAGGTGGAAGGTTATAAGGGGTAACTACAATAGGCCAACAAGAGTACGGTGTGCTAAAATGAACATTAGGAGAAAACCCATCAGAACAAAGTCTAAGTCTAACATTACGCGGTTCGCTTACAAAATGAGGATGCTTGGTGTCAAAATGTTTCCATGCTTCACCATGGGAAGGATGTGTCATCACGTCGTCGTTTCTGCAATTTTGATGATGCCATAACATATGAGGGGCATTACTCATTGATGCATATAATCTTTGTAGCCTTGGAATCAATGGCAAATAATGCATTCTTTTATATAGCACCTCTTTATTTTTTCCCTTCCCAGGCTTAAATCTCTGCTCCCCAAAAAATTTACATTGTCTAAGATCTTTGTCCTCTTTGTAATATATCATACAACCATTGACACAACAATCTATCTTAGCCTCCCTAAACCCAAGCTGGGAAATAATTTTCTTAGCTTCATAGTAATTAGCATGAATTTCATTTGGAGGTGTTTGCATTTCTCTAAACAAAGTTGTCCACTGGTCAAAAGATCCTTGGGATTGGTTTCCCTCTGATTTTATACTCAGCATCCTGCTAGCAAGTGACAATCATGAATGGATACAATTTTCCCACAAGGGTTTACTAACTGAATCTAAGAGGTCATAAAATCTCTTAGCATCTCTATTTGGTTCCTCCACTGTTGGTTGCATGTACATGTGACACTCAGGTTGCAAAGCATCAACAACCATCTCATGATAACGATCAAAATTTTCTTCCCATGTAACACCACCTAATGCAGATCTACTTTCAATATCTTCATCTATCCTAATTTGATTCTCTGTGGGTATCTCTTCCCCATTCTCTGTCTAAACCCAATAATTAGGTTTAAACCCATCAGTATATAGATCAATCTTAATGTCGATCAACTGTTTAAATGTCCCACATTGACATCTAGCACATGGACACCTAACTAAACCTCCTCTGAGAAATTCATCAGTTATAGTACACACATCCACAAATTCATTTACCCCTTTAATAAAACTGGGTTTAAGACCCCGCCTCTGATCATACGTTCTATCATCCATCAAACTTCGGTTCTGTTTTTCTATTATTAATGAATTTAATTTCCTACATATCAAAGGGATAATATTGACTTTTTAATTTTTTTTCCAACGAGAAACCACAACAAATAAAAGTCTTATTATGAATATAATTTATACTTTCACCATGAATGGTGTACACAAACAAGCATATATAAATAAGTATAGATAAGCATGCATAATAATTTAACAAAGACAATAAAGATGAATATAAATTAAAACTCAATAGTTTAACAGAGATAATAAATAAATAAAAAAAGTAGAAGGTTAAACCTTGAATAGATTTTCTGGAAGTCTTAAGCTCTACCAATACTTGTGATAGTGTAAATGGAATTTGTTGCTCAATCTCTTCTACAACTCCTTTCTGTTATGAATTCTGTCAGTTTTGTAGAAGAAACCATTGGTGTTGGAATAGGATTTTCCTGCAACATATTCGTTTTAGTTAATAAGTATACAACATATTTTTCCTGTGTAAGTAAGTTCAGTATACCTGTAATCAAAATGTAATCCGCAAAGGCTAATAGAAAAATGATCGAGTCAGTTGTTCTTCTTATGAATAGAAATGGATCTGATTTAGTATTCTTAAAATAAAAAATATGTAAAGTAGAAGAAAAATTTAAGAACCAAGTCCTGGGAGCCTACTGTATGAACCTTGTGGTTTGCTCCATGTATACATACCTTTTCATGCAACTCACCATTTTAAAAGGTATTGTCAAAATTAAATTGACATGATTTTCACCCTCTATTAAGAGAAATTGTAATCACTATTCGAATTTAGGCCGAGTAAGAACTGGGAAAGTTTCATATTTTAGCAATTATTTGTGTGTGCATACTGCATACAATACAAGACATGGGCATAACTTTCATAATGTTAAATATCATTCCACACTTCTGCAACTTGTTGGATATATATTTGTGGCCCTTCCAACTCAACAAACTCCAAATGACGGTTGGGAATTTGAGTTGCTTAATTGACAAGTTAGTTAGTTAGTTACTGGATAAAGCTGAGTTAGTTATACCAACCAATTGTCACTTGCACTAAGTGTATCTACATTAGCTATTTGTAATCATGTAAAAACTTTATTCATTGATTTAATACAATCAGAAGCTCATTTAATTGTATTATATCAATGAATAAAGTTCATCTAATACAATCATGTACATTTAGTGATACAATCTTTTATTTTTAATTATTAATGTCGAAAACCAATCACTATACGAGGAGTTGGAAAGTTTGAGCTTTTCATAGTACCTTAAAGGAATGGCTTATGTTGTTTTGGTTACTAAGGACATTCACTTTTTGAATCCTTATAGATGCTGAGTTTTCTTTATAATAAGTCGAGTAAATGCATCAATCAATTAATTAATTATTTTCTTTATTATATAATATGATAGTATATTGATCCCCACTCCCTCCAATAACCAAAGCAAGAAGCACGAAGCACCACTGGTGCATGAAATTGTGATTCACACTTTTCACAACTCCGCACAACTAACCAGCAAGTACACTGGGTCGTCCAAGTAATACCTTACGTGAATAAGGTCGATCCCACGGAGTTTTTCGGCTTGAAGCAAGCTATGGTCATCTTGTAAATCTCAGTCAGGCGGATTCAAATAGTTATGAGGTTTTGATAATTAAAAGATAAATAAAACATAAAATAGGATAGAGATACTTATGTGATTCATTGGTGGGAATTTCAGATAAGCGTTTGGAGATGCTTTGTTGCTTCTGAACCTCTGCTTTCCTATTGTCTTCTTCCAACTAAGCGTGCTCCTTTCCATGGCAAGCTGTAAGATCCTCTCGGATGAAAAATACCAGGTATGATCTCTGCACGGCTAATCAACTGTCGGATTTCTCATCTCGGATGAAAAATACCAAGTACAGCTACCGCACGGCTAATCATCTGTCGGTTCTCGCTAGCGTCAGAATAGGACCCTTGTCCTTTTGCACACTTTCACTGCGCCCAACATTCGCATGTTTGAAGCTCGTCACAGTCATCCCTTCCCAGATCCTACTCGAAATACCACAGACAAGGTTTAGACTTTCCGGATCTCAAGAATGGCTGCCAATTGGTTCTAGCCTCTACCACGAAGATACTAATCTCACGGACTCGGTCCGTGTATTAGATATCCAAGAGAATATACTCCGGCTGTCGTCCAATGACTACGTTGAACATCTTGTAGACCGCTTTGTGGTTGTCAGGCACGCGGATCTTGGCTAAGCGAGTAACAAAGATTGGGTGATTCTCACGGGTCACCCCTTTATTCTGACTTAACTGAATTAAGTACGAGAGTATATCTTGGAGAAGAAGTAGGCGTGAATTGAAAGAGACACAATAGTACTTGCATTATTTCATGAAGAACAGCAGAGCTCCACACCTTAATCTATAAGGTGTAGAAACTCCACCGTAGAAAATACATAAGTGAAAATAGTCTAGGCATGGCCGTGTGGCTAGCCTCCAAGTCCAAGTCTCCGATCTAAAAATGATCAAAAGATGATGAATACAATAGTAAAAAGTGCTATTTATACTAAACTAGCTACTAGGGATTACAGAAAATAAGTAACTAAGTGCAGATAGTGCAGAAATCCACTTCTGGGGCCTAGTTAGTGTGTGCTTGGGCTGAGCATTGAGCTTTACACGTGCATAGGCCATTCTTGGAGTTAAACGCCAGCTTGGGTGCCAGTTTGGGAGTTTTACGCCAGTTTTAGTGCCAGTTCTGGCGTTTTACGCCAGAAATCTCAGGTGGGCGTTTGGACGCCAGTTTGGGCCATCAAATCTCGGGCAAAGTATGGACTATTATATATTGCTGGAAAGCCCAAGATGTCTACTTTCCAACGATACTAAGAGCCTGCCAATTGGGCTTCTGTAGCTCCAGAAAATCCACATCGAGTGTAAGATGGTCAGAATCCAACAGCATCTGCAGCCCTTTTTCAGCCTCTGAATAAGATTTTTGCTCAGGTCCCTCAATTCAGCCAGAAAATATCTGAAATCACAGAAAAATACACAAACTCATAGTAAAGTCCAGAAATGTGATTTTTGCATAAAAACTAATAAAAATATAATAAAAAGTAACTAAAACATACTAAAAACTATGTAAAAACAATGCCAAAAAGGGTATAAATTATCCGCTCATCACAACACCAAACATAAATTGTTGTTTGTCCCCAAGCAAGTAAAAAAAAATAAGATAAAAAGAAGAGAAAATACAATAAATTCCAAACTTATCAATGAACTTAGTTCCAATTAGATGAGCGGGGCTAGTAGCCTTTTTGCTTCTAAACAGTTTTGGCATCTCACTTTATCCTTTGAAGTTCAGAATGATTGGCTTCCATAGGAACTCAGAATTCAGATAGTGTTATTGATTCTCCTAGTT
>NC_029793.2:94342435-94365240 GCF_000816755.2 Arachis ipaensis
AAAGTCCAGAAATGTGATTTTTGCATAAAAACTAATAAAAATATAATAAAAAGTAACTAAAACATACTAAAAACTATGTAAAAACAATGCCAAAAAGGGTATAAATTATCCGCTCATCACAACACCAAACATAAATTGTTGTTTGTCCCCAAGCAAGTAAAAAAAAATAAGATAAAAAGAAGAGAAAATACAATAAATTCCAAACTTATCAATGAACTTAGTTCCAATTAGATGAGCGGGGCTAGTAGCCTTTTTGCTTCTAAACAGTTTTGGCATCTCACTTTATCCTTTGAAGTTCAGAATGATTGGCTTCCATAGGAACTCAGAATTCAGATAGTGTTATTGATTCTCCTAGTTAAGTATGTTGATTCTTGAACACAACTACTTTATGAGTCTTGGCCGTGACCCTAAGCATTTTGTTTTCCAGTATTACCACCGGATATATAAATGCCACAGACACATAACTAGGTGAACCTTTTCAGATTGTGACTCAGCTTTGCTAGAGTCCCCAGTTAGAGGTGTCCAAAGCTCTTAAGCACACTCTTTTTGCTTTGGACCACGACTTTAACCGCTCAGTCTCAAGCTTTTCACTTGACACCTTCACGCCACAAGCATATGGTTAGGGACAACTTGATTTAGCCGCTTAGGCCAGGATTTTATTCCTTTGGGCCCTCCTATCCGTTAATGCTCAAAGCCTTGGATCCTTTTTACCCTTGTCTTTTGGTTTAAAGGGTTACTGGCTTTTTTTGCTTGCTTTTTCTTTTCCTTTCTTTTTTTCTTTATTTTTTGCCATTTTTTTCGCAAGCTTTATTTTTCACTTCTTTTTCTTGCTTCAAGAATCAATTTTATAATTTTTCAGATTATCAATAACATTTCTCCTTTTTCATTATTCTTTCAAGAGCCAACAATTTTAACATTCATAAATAACAATATCAAAAATATGAACTGTTCAAGCATTCATTCAGAAAACAGAAAGTATTGCCACCACATCAAAATAATTAAACTATTTTCAAGATAGAATTCAAAATTCATGTGCTTCTTTGTTCTTTTGCAATTAAAAATATTTTTCATTTAAGAAAGGTGAAGGATTCATAGGACATTCATAGCTTTAAGACATAGACACGAAACACTAATGATCATGTAATAAAGACACAAACATAGACAAAACATAAAGCATAAAATTTGAAAAAACAGAAAAATAAGGACAAGGAAATTAAAGAACGGGTCCACCTTAGTGATGGCAGGTAGTTCTTCCTCTTGAAGGTCTTATGGAGTGCTTGAGCTCCTATATGTCTCTTCCTTGCCTTTGTTGCTCCTCTCTGATTTCATTGAGGATAATGGAGTGCTCTTGGTGCTCCATCCTTAGTTGCCCCATGTTGGAACTCAATTCTCCTAAAGAGGTGTTGATTTGCTCCTAATAATTGTGTGGAGGAAAATGCATCCCTTAAGGTATCTCAGGGATTTCTTGATGAGGAATCTCCTCATGCTCTTGTTGAGGTCTATGAGTGGGCTCTCTTGTTTGCTCTATCCTCTTTTTAGTGATGGGTTTATCTCCTTCAATGAGGATATCTCCCTCTATGACAATTCCAGCTGAATTGCATAAGTTACAGATGAGATGAGGGAAGGCCGACCTTGCCAAAGTAGAGGGCTTGTCCGCCACCTTGTAGAGTTCTAGAGGTATGATCTCATGAACTTCTACTTTCTCTCCAATCATGATACTATGGATCATGATAGCCCGGTCTATTGTAACTTCAGACCGGTTGCTAGTAGGAATGATAGAGCGTTAGATGAACTCCAACCATCCCCTAGCCATGGGTTTGAGGTCAAGCCTTCTTAGTTGAACTAGATTGCCTCTTGAGTCTCTCTTCCATTGAGCTCCTTCCACACAAATGTCCCTAAGGACTTGGTCCAACCTTTGATCAAAGTTGACCCTTCTAGTGAAAGGATGAGGATCTCCTCTCATCATTGGCAAGTTAAATGCCAACCTCATATTTTCCGGACTGAAATCTAAGTAATTCTTCCAAACCATTGTGAGCCAATTCTTTGGGTTTGGGTTCATACTTTGATCATGGTTCTTAGTGATCCATGCATTGGCATAGAACTCTTGAACCATTAAGATTTCGACTTGCTGGATTTGGTTGGTGAGAGCTTTCTAACCTCTTCTTTGAATCTCACATCGGATCTCCGGATATTCACTCTTTTTGAGCATGAAGGGGACTTCGAGAATCATCCTTTTCTTGGCCACAACTTCATAGAAGTGGTCTTAATGGACTTTTGAGATGAATCTCTCCATCTCCTATGACTTGGAGGTGGAAGCAATTTCCTTCCCTTTCCTATTTCTAGAGGTTTCTCCGGCCTTAGGTGCCATTAATGGTTATGGAAAAACAAAAAAGCAGAGCTTTTTCCATATCAAACTTAAAAGGTTTGCTCATTCTCGAGCAAAAGAAGAAAGAAAGGAGTAGAAGAAGAAGAAATGGAGGAGATTGAGGGGAGGGGTGAATTCGGCCAAGGGGGAAAGAATTGTTTGTGATGTGTGAAAGTGAAGGCAGTGAGGAGGGGTATTTATAGGGTAGGAGAGAGAAGGAATCCGTGTGAGAATGGGTGGGTTTGGGAGGGAAATGGTTTGAATTTGAATGGTGAGGTAGGTGGGGTTTATGATGGATGGATGTGAGTGGTGAATAGGATATGGGGAAGAGGGTAGGATTTGATAGGTGAATGGTGTTTGGGGAAGAGGTACTGATGTGATTGGTCAAGGGTATTTGGGGAAGAGTGTTATGGAAAGGTGTGAAGAGGAGAGAAGAAAAGGTGGGATAGGTAGGGATCCTGTGGGGTACGGTCCACAGATCCTGAGGTGTCAAGGAATTCTGCTCCCTACACCATTCTGGCGTTCAAACGCCCTCTGTATACCAATTCTGGCGTTAAACACCAGCTTTGCTATCTTTCCTGGCGTTAAACGCCAGTCTGCTGCCCCTTTCTGGCGTTTAATGCTAGCCAGACACCCTTTTCTGGCGTTAAATGCCAGACACCCTTTTCTGGCATTAAATGCCAGACACCCTTTTCTGGCATTAAACGCCCAGAGTGCTGTCTGTTCTAGCGTTTAACACCCAGAATGCTGCCAGAATGGGCGTTAAACGCCCATTCTACTATCCTTACTGGTGTTTAAACGCCAGTAAGCCTGTCCTCTAGGGTGTGCTATTTTTGATGCTGTTTTTAATTTTGCTTTAATTCTGCTGCTGTTTTTATGACTTCACATGATCATCAACCTAAAGAAAACGTAAAATGACAATGGAATATAAATAAATATAATTAAATAATATTGGTTGCCTCCCAATAAGCGCTTCTTTAATGTCAATAGCTTGACAGTGAGCTCTTAGAGAGCTTCACAAAGACTCAGAGCTTGATGGTGGCCTCCAAACACCAAACTTAGAAGTTGAGTGTGGGGACTCTGTTTTACTCTGTATTGAGAGAAGCTTTTCATGCTTCCTCTCCATGGTTACAGAAGAAGACCCTTGAGCCTTAAACACAAGGTAGTCCTCATTCAGTTGCAGGACTAACTCTCTTTTGTCTATATCAAGCACAGCTCTTGCTGTGGCTAGGAAGGATCTTCCAAGGATGATGGATTCATCTTCATCCTTTCCAGTGTCTAGGATTATGAAATCAGCAGGGATGTAAAAGCCTTCAGCCTTCACTAAGACATCCTCTACAAGTCCATAAGCCTGTTTCATTGATTTGTCTGCCATCTCTAGTGAGATTCTTGCAACTTGTATCTCAAAGATCCCTAGTTTCTCCATTACAGAGAGTGGCATGAGGTTTATACCTGATCCCAGGTCACACAGAGCCTTCTTAAAGGTCATGGTGGCTATGATACAGGGTATTAAGAACTTTTCGGGATCCGGTTTATTCTGAGGTAATTTCAGTTGAACTAAAGCATTCAGTTCATTGATGAGCAATGGAGGTTCATCCTCCCAAGTCTCATTACCAATTAACCTGGCATTCGGCTTCATGATTGCTCCTAGATACTGAGCTATTTGCTCAACAATATCTTCATCTTCTTCAGAGGAAGAATACTCATCAGAGCTCATGAATGGCAACAGTAAGTTCAGTGGAATCTCTATGGTCTCTCTATGAGCCTCAGATTCCTTTGGTTCCTCAATAGGGAACTTCTTAGTGGCCAGTGGACGTCCAGTGAGGTCTTCCTCACTGAAAATCACTGCCTTTGGACTCTTTCTAGGTTCGGCCATGTCGGGTATATTGATGGCCTATTTTGGATTCTCTTCTGTATTGCTTGGGAAAGTACTAGGAGGAGTTTCAGTCACTCTTTTACTCAGTTGACCCACTTGTGCCTCCAAATTTCTGATGGAGGACCTTGTTTTAGTCATAAAACCGAGAGTGGTCTTAGATAGATCAGAAACTATGGTTGCTAAGTCAGAAAGGCTCTGCTTAGAATTCTCTGTCTGTTGCTCAGAAGATGATGGAAAAGGCTTACTATTGCCAAATCTATTTCTCCCACCATTATTATTGAAGCCTTGATTAGGCTTCTGTTGATCCTTCAATGAGAAATTTGGGTGATTTCTCCATGAAGAATTATAAGTGTTTCCATAGGATTCACCCATGTAATTCACCTCTTCCATTGCAGGATTCTCAGGGTCATAAGCTTCTCCTTCAAAGGAGGCTTCTTTAGTACTGCTGGATGCAGCTTGCATTCCAGTCAGATTCTAAAAAATCATATTGACTTGCTGAGTCAATATTTTATTCTGAGCCAATATGGCATTCAGAGTATCAATCTCAAGAACTCCTTTCTTCTGAGTCATCCCATTATTCATAGGATTTCTTTCAGAGGTATACATGAACTGGTTATTTGCAACCATTTCAATGAGTTCCTGGGCTTCTGCAGACATCTTCTTCAGATGAAGAGATCCACCAGCAGAGTGGTCCAATGACCTCTTGGACGATTCAGACAGACCATCATAGAATATACATAGGATGCTCCATTATGAAAGCATATCAGAAGGACACCTTCTGATCAATTGCTTGTATCTTTCCCAAGCTTCATAGAGGGAGTCACCTTCCCTCTGTCTGAAGGTTTAGACTTCTACTCTAAGCTTGCTCAACTTTTGAGGTGGAAATAATTTGGCCACGAAAGCATTGACTAACTTTTCCTAAGAGTTTAGGCTTTCTTTAGGTTGTGAGTTCAACCATATCCTAGCTCTGTCTCTTACAGCAAAAGGGAAAAGCATAAGTCTGTAGACCTTAGGATTAACCCCATTGGTCTTAACAGTGTCACAGATTTGCAAGAATTCAGCTAAGAACTGATGAGGATCTTCCAATGGAAGCCCATGAAACTTGCAATTCTGCTGCATTAGAGAAACTAATTGAGGCTTAAGCTCAAATTTGTTTGCTCCAATTGCAGGAATTGAGATGCTTCTTTCATAGAAGTCAGAAGTTGGTGCAGTAAAGTCATCAAGTACCTTCCTTGCATCTCCACCATTGTTGTTATTTTCGGCTGCCATTACTTCTTCTTTTTCGAAAATTTCTGTTAGGTCCTCTCCAGAGTGTTGTGCTTTAGCTTCTCTTAGCTTCCTCTTTAGAGTCCTTTCAGGTTCAGGATAAGCTTCAACAAGAATATTCTTATCCTTGTTCCTGCTCATATGAAAAAGAAGAGAACAGAGAAGAAGAGGAATCCTCTATGTCATAGTATAGAGATTCCTTTATGTGAGTAGAAGAATAGAAGAATGATGTAGAGATAGAATGAAAAGAATTCGAACACAAAGAGTGGGAGATGGTTCGAATTATAAGAAGAAGAGAAGTGTTAGTAATTAAATAAAATAAATAGAAAGAGATGAGAGAGGGAAGAAATTCGAATATTAATTTAAAAGAAAAGAAAAATATTTTTGTTTTTATTTTAGTTATTGGTTAGAATTCGAAAATTAAGAGAAATAAAATAAAATTAGAATTTAAAACAATTAGTTAATTAAAAAGAATTTTGAAAAAAATGGTTAGTGATTTTCGAAATTAATGAGAGAAAGAAGTAGTTAGGTGGTTTTGAAAAAGATAAAAAATAGTAAACTTTTTTTAAAATCAAACAAAAAGTCAAGTAGTTAATTGAAAAAGATTTGAAAATAATTTTTTAAAAGATAAGAAGTTAGAAAAAGATTTTGAAATTAAATTTTGAAAAAGATATGATTGAAATCTATTTTGAAAAAGATTTGAAAAGGAAATTAAAAAGATTTAATTTTTAAAATTAAAGTTGATTACTTGACTAACAAGAAACTAAAAGATATGATTCTAGAATTTAAAGATTGATCCTTTCTTAATAGGCAAGTAACAACTTGACATTTTTGAATCTAAACATTAATTGTTAGTAATAATTTCGAAAATTTGAAATAAAATTAACGAAAAGAATTTGAAAATCAATTTTAAAATTTTTTAAAATATTAGGAATAAAAATGAAAAAGATTTGATTTTTGAAAAAGATTTGACAAGATAAAATTTTTAAATTGAAATTTTGACTTGACTAACAAGAAACAACTAAATTTTAAAAATTTTTTGACTAAGTCAACCCAGAATTTCAAAATTTATGAAGACAATAAGGGAAAGATATTATTTTTTATTTTTGAATTTTTAATGAGGAGAGAGAAAAATAACAAAATAACACAAAACATAAAAATTTAAGATCAAACAAAAAAATGCATGAGTAAGGGTCGATCCCACGGAGATTGTCGGCTTGAAGCAAGCTATGGTCATCTTGTAAATCTCAGTCAGGCGGATTCAAATGGTTATGAGGTTTTGATAATTAAAAGATAAATAAAACATAAAATAGGATAGAGATACTTATGTGATTCATTGGTGCGAATTTCAGATAAGCATTTGGAGATGCTTTGTTGCTTCTGAACCTCTGCTTTCCTATTGTCTTCTTCCAACCAAGCGTGCTCCTTTCCATGGCAAGCTGTAAGATCCTCTTGGATGAAAAATACCAGGTACGATCTCAGCACGGCTAATCAACTCTCGAATTTCTCGTCTCGGATGAAAAATACCAAGTACAGCTACCGCACGGCTAATCATCTATCGGTTCCCGCTAGCATCGGAATAGGACCCTTGTCCTTTTGCACACTATCATTTCGCCCAACATTCGCAAGTTTGAAGCTCGTCACAGTCATCCCTTCCCAGATCCTACTCAGAATACCACAGACAAGGTTTAGAATTTTTGGATCTCAGGAATGGCAGCCAAATGGTTCTAGCCTCTACCACGAAGATACTAATCTCACAGACTCGGTCCATGTATTAGATATCCAAGAGAATATACTCCGGTTGTCGTCCAATGACTACGTTGAACATCATATAGACCGCTTTGTGGTTGTCAGGCACGCGGATCTTAGCTAAACAAGTAACGAAGATTGGGTGATTGTCACGGGTCATCCCTTCATTCTGACTTAACTAAATTAAGTACGAAAGTATATCTTGGAGAAGAAGTAGGCGTGAATTGAAAGAGAAACAATAGTACTTGCATTAATTCATGAAGAACAGCAGAGCTCCACACCTTAATCTATGAGGTGTAGAAACTCCACCGTAGAAAATACATAAGTGAAAATAGTCCAGGCATGGCCATGTGGCCAGCCTCCAAGTCCAAGTCTTCGATCTAAAAATGATCGAAAGATGATGAATACAATAGTAAAAAGTGCTATTTATACTAAACTAGCTACTAGGGATTACATAAAATAAGTAACTAAGTGCAGATAGTGTAGAAATCCACTTCCGGAGCCCACTTGGTGTGTGCTTGGGCTGAGCATTGAGCTTTACACGTGCATAGGCCATTCTTGGAGTTAAACGCCAGCTTGGGTGCCAATTTGGGCATTTTACGCCAGTTTTAGTGCCAGTTCTGGCGTTTTACGCCAAAAATCTTAGGTGGGCGTTTGGACGCCAGTTTGGGCCATCAAATATCGGGCAAAGTATGGACTATTATATATTTCTGAAAAGCCCAAGATGTATACTTTCCAACGCAATTGAGAGCGTCCCAATTGGGTTTCTGTAGCTGCAGAAAATCCACTTTGAGTGCAGGAGGGTCAGAATCCAATAGCATCTGCAGTCCTTTTTCAACCTCTGAATCAGATTTTGCTCAGGTCCCTCAATTTCAGCCAAAAAATACCTAAAATCACAAAAAAACACACAAACTCATAGTAAAGTCCATAAATAGGATTTTTGCATAAAAACTAATAAAAATATAATAAAACGTAACTAAAACATACTAAAAACTATGTAAAAACAATGTCAAAAAGGGTATAAATTATCCGCTCATCAACCATGTGACAATCTCATTGGAAGAAAAAAAAGAAAAAAGAAAGAGGGCCAATGTTCTATTTACAGAAAAAAGAAAGAGGGCCATTTTTTGAGTGAATTGCCTTGTGTACTGTTTAGGCCGTTTAGTTGGCATTATAAACAAAAGTCTTGTGTGAAAAATGAAGAAGAGAATTTGTGGCTATATATCCTAGATTACTTATAAGAACCAAGTATGCTCATTGTTTCATGGCATTGGGACAAATTGAAATTGTCTCTGTTTATCTTTTGTCATGGGATTTGTCTTCTTTTAAACTTGCTTGAGCTTCCATTCAAATCGGTTTACCTAAACCAAGATTGCATGTACTTGGTTATAGGTACTTGAAGTATTTGACAAAGAAGTACTTGAAGAAACACAATGTGCATGATTGGCTCAGGGTGATTGCTTCTAACAAAGATAGGAATGTCTATGAACTGAGGTACTTCAACATTGCTGAGAATGAAGGAGAGGAAGAAGATTAAATGTCTACATTGGTTGCATTTAAACAATTTTGATTATCTAAGTGTTGTGCCATTGTTATTGAATTTGGAATAGTTAAATACAAATTTGCAAGCATTATCTATTCACAAATCAAGAATAACTTTTCCCAACGATCTGAAATTGCTCCTACATGTAAATTTGGTTATACTTAAACACAATTCATCTTTTGTGTGTCTCTTTAATTTTCATAATTTTCTTGACAAGGAAATAAGTCCAATTTTCTAATTTTCAAAGGTAGAAAAGGTAGTAGAAAAAGATTATAGTTAAAAAAAGTCCCTTTCCATTTTTCCTTTTTCTTTTTCACTCGAAGATAGATCAAATAACATTGCTTGGTGTCCAATTAATGCAATAAATAAGAAGGATGAAAGACAGAACACATGAACTACTCCAGAAATTAGACATGTGACATTAACAAACATACAAAACAAGAGCTAGTAGTCTTAATTAGTCAATCATGCCATGCACCTTCCCGGGCCGAATGAATATAATAATATATATTAATTGCTGCTACAATGAAAATATTTCACTCTAGTATAGGGGGCTGCTAGTAGGCATGACCTATACATATAGAAATTTCAACTAATTAAACTTGAAAACTTAAAGGGAGAGAAATCAACCTGAAAGTAGTAGCTAGCAAGAGGCTTTTATATTCTGTACTTTTCTGCTCTGTCGAAAGTTGTAGTGTAATGTACTGTGTGACAAAATAAGCTTTCATCAGAGATTGTGTAGCTATATATTTAAAAATAATGCATTCATAAACTATGGTGTAGAACGATTACAAAACCCTAATTCAATTATTTTAAAGTAAAAGTGAATCACTCTTCAATTAAGATCATAGAACATACATTTCATGAACTAGTTTACTAACTTGGTGGCTACAAAGATCTAAATTCCTCTGACTAAATGAAAGTTATGGTTGCAACTTAGGTGCTGTGGAAAAGGACAGAGAAGTACCACAGGAGTGGACCTTGGGTGGGACTTGGATTCAGTGGAGCACCCTTTTGGAGAGGCACTCAACTCGTTACTCAAAACATGGTCAACACCACAAGTGAGGTCGACTATTTATACACTCTTGATGAGCGGATATTTTATACGCTTTTTGGGGTTAATTTCATATAGTTTTGAGTATGTTCTAGTTAGTTTTTAGTCTATTTTCATTAGTTTTTAGGAAAAATTTATATTTCTGGACTTTACTATGAGTTGTGTGTTTTTCTGTAATTTCAGGTATTTTTCTGGCTGAAATTGAAGGAGCTGAGCAAAAATCTGATTCAGGCTGAAAAAGGACTGCTGATGCTGTTGGATTCTGTCCTCCCTGCACTCAAAGTGGATTTTCTGGAGCTACAGAACTCGAAATGGCGTGCTTCCAATTGCGTTGGAAAGTAGACATCCAGGGATTTCCAGCAATATATAATAGTCTATATTTTGCACGAGAATAGATGACGTGAACGCCAGTCCTCTGCCCAATTCTGGCGTCCAGCGCCAGAAAAGGATCAAAAACTGGAGTTGAACGCCCAAACTGGCACAAAAACTGGCGTTCAACTCCACAAATGGCCTCTGTACGTGAATTGCTTAACTCTCAGCCCCAGCACACACCAAGTGGGCCCCAGCACACAGAAGTGGGCCCCAGCACACAGAAGTGGGCCCCAGAAGTGAATTTCTGCATCATCCATCATAGTTTATCCAATATTTGTAAACCTAGGCTACTAGTTTAGTATTTAAACAACTTTTAGAGACTTATTTTGCATCTCATGACATTTTAGATCAAACCCTTGTATTCTCTGAACCGGTGATTAGCCGTGCTGTGACAGAGCGCGTGAGCGTAGTTTTCACTGGACGGATGGAAGGTAGCCATTGACAACGGTAATCCACCAACACACAGCTTGCCATAGGGGGACGTGCGTGTGTGAATCAGAAGACAGAGGAAAGCAGAGATTCAGAAGACAAAGCATCTCCAATACTCCAACATATTCTCCATTACTGCACAACAAGTAATCTTTAATTTATGCTCTCTTGGTTATTCACAATTCAACTGATAAACATAATTGACTTCCTGACTAAGATTTACAAGATAATCATAGATTGCTTCAAACCAACAATCTCCATGGGATTCGACCCTTACTCACGTGAGGTATTACTTGGACGACCCAGTGCACTTGCTGGTTAGTGGTACGCGTTGTGAAAAGTGTGATTCACAATTCGTGCACCAAGTTTTTGGCGCCGTTGCCGGGGATTGTTCGTGTTTGAACAACTGACGGATTATTTTGTTGCTTAGATTAGGAAAAATTTCTTTTGTTTGTTTAGAGTCTCTTATTATTGTCGTGTTAAAATTTTAGAATCCTTATTTTCTTCTTAAAAATATTTTTCAAAAATAATTTCTCTATTAGATCCTGTGCCAAACTTTAAGTTTGGTGTTCTCTTGATTGATTTTCCTTAAAATTTTCGAAAATTTTGTTTTGGTTTTCTAAAAATTTTAAGTTTGGTGTTCTTTCTTCGTGTTCTTGAGTTTTCCTTGTGACTTGATCTTAAAATTTTTAAGTTTGGTGTTCCTTGGTGTTTTCCCTCCAAAATTTTCGAAAAAAGGGAGCATTAGATCTAAAAATTTTAAATCTTGTGCTATCTTATTGTTTTTCTCTTCCCTCTTAAAAATAATAAAAAAAATATATATCTTTTCTCTCTATTTTAAAAAAAAATTATTTAAATAAATAAAATAAAATAAATAAAAAGGTAAATCACTCCAAGTTATATCCCTTTATCCATCATGGACATAAGTGGAGATGAACAGTCCAGGAGGACTCTGGGGTCATATTCTAACCCCTCTACCGCTTCATATGGGTGTAGCATATGCATACCCTCCATTGGAGTTAGTAGCTTTGAGTTGAATCCTCAGCTCATTATCATGGTGCAGCAAAGTTGCCAGTATTCCGGTCTTCCACAGGAAGAACCTACAGAGTTTCTGGCACAATTTCTACAAATTGCTGACACAGTACATGATAAGGAAATAGATTAGGATGTTATTAAATACCCTACCTCAAGGCATCAAAAATTCGAGAAATGAGCAACCCACCAAAGATTCACCTGAGGACAGTAAGAGCCCAGGGAAAATTAATTCTGGCACTAAAACGCCAGAAAATGGGTGGAAGGCTGGCGCTGAATGCCCAGACCATGCCCAAAACTAGCGTTCAGCGCTAGAAACAAGGCAGGATTGGCGTTCAACGCCAGAAATGGGCAAGAATCTAGCGTTGAACGCCCAAATGGGGCAGAATCCAGCGTTGAACGCCCAAAATAGGCACATTTCTGGCGTTCAGGCGCCAGGAACAGACCCAGACACATCAACAGACTGTGTGAAAGTTGATCTTATTAACTCTTTGGTAGAAGAGATTAACATGGCTGAGAGTCTCGAATCAGAGTTGGAAGACATCTTTAAAGATGTTCAGCCTGATTTGGAGGATTCAGAGGACATGAAAGAGCCTCTGAACTTTCTTCTGAAAGAGGAAAAACCTCCTAAACCCGAGCTCAAGCCACTACCACCATCCTTGAAATATGCATTTCTGGGAGAAGGTGACACTTTTCCAGTAATCATAAGCTCTGCTTTAAATTCACAGGAAGAGGAAGCACTTATTCAAGTGCTAAGGACACACAAGACAGCTCTTGGGTGGTCCATAGGTGACCTTAAGGGCATAAGCCCAGCTAGATGCATGCACAAAATCCTATTGGAGGACAATGCCAAACCAGTGGTTCAACCACAGAGGCGGCTAAATCCAGCCATGAAGGAAGTGGTTGTTCAAGTTGTTGTTCAAGTAAATTGCTTTTCCAAGGTTTACAAGAACTCAATTAGAATAGGGGTTATTGTTCCGATCTACACAAATCCTTAAGATGAAGAACGAAAACAAATTCTTGAAATTGAAATCAATACATTAATTAAAATAGAATAGTAATAGTATCAATCCGTAGAATAGACAGAGCTCCTAACCTTAACAGTGGAGGTTTAGTTGCTCATGGAGAAAGTAAACCCTAGTAGAGAAAAGTGTGTAATCCTAAAAAGTGCGGAAGAGGTGCATAAAAGAGACGAGGGCCCGAAGGGCTAAATCTTTTCCCTTTTATATCAAATTCTAATTAATGTAAAATATACTTTCTAAAACTAAATAATTTTTTTTCTATTCGTAAATAAAATAAAAGATTTAATAAAAATAGAATAAAATCTTTGTGCAGCTTCCTTCGGCGCCTTACTTGTGCTGCTTGTGCTTCAATTGGTGCCTAACTTGGATAATCCCAAGTTAGGCGCCACCATGCCCGAATCGAGTGTGCATGTAAGTCTTCATCTGGCGCCTAACTTTGATAATCCCAAGTTAGGTGCCAATGTGGCCGTACAGTATGGGAAAGAAGTGTATACTATTATATATCTTTGAAAAGTTCTGGAAGTTAGCTTTCTAATGCCACTAAAATCGCATCAATTGGACCTCTGTAGCTCAAGGTATTTTGTTGGAGTGCAAGGACGTCAGGGTTGGTAGCACCATTCACTTTCTCCTTTTCTGCTACAAAAGCTTGTCAAATCCATCCGAATGCTACCTGAAATAAACAAAATTTCATACAACTCAAAGTAGCATTCATAGTGGCTAAAGAGTATTTAAATCTTGATTAAACTTGACAATTCAAATGAAAATTCACTAGAAAAAGATAGGAAAGATGCTCACGCATCACAACACCAAACTTGAATTTTTGCTTGTCCTCAAGTAACCAAAACTAATATAAACTTAAGATGTAATTTGCATGAGAAGTGAGTACTCAATTAAGCTCCTGTCTTTTCTCAAAGTGGGGTTTATACATGATGAGTATTTTGGTGAAAAATAAATTTCTGCCAAAACACACAAATCTAACCGGCAAGTGTACCGGGTCGCATCAAGTAATAATAACTCACATGAGTGAGGTCGATCCCACAGGGATTGAAGGATTGAGAATGAAATAGATATGTATGCATGTCCTTATTAGGCATGTAGTTGAATTTGGTTTATGGGGTTTTATGCAGATCAAAAGTAGCTCATTTATTACTTGCTGTCAAGACAAACAATGTTCCTTTAAGAGTTCACTAAGATTGCTGCCATGAATCCTCACTTTCTGTTCATTCCCTTGTTAGTTTTTCCTCTTTCTTTTGCATTACAGAGCTTATTTCTTATTGAACACTTGGTGTCAAATGTTGCAGTGACCTTTGGCCTTATTTTACTCAACATTTCTTCACCACAGACACATGGCTCACTTTTTCCTCCTAGAAACATTGATGCCCAGCATCTCTTTGGATCACTAAATGTTTTGTAGCTAGGTTGCTCTTTATTGTGGACTTTCAGTTGGCAATCCCAAATCAGTTGATCTAAGTTGCCAAGTTTTAAAATACTCCTTAGAACTTACTTGTCCAAGCAGATCCTAGTACACAAACACCACAGGCATATGTCCTAGGGTCCAAGCTATTGGTGTCTAGCCTTATTGTTTGTTTCTTTGCCACTTTCTTTGGCTTTTTCTTCTTTCTCTTTTCTCTGTTTTGATTTATTTTCAAGGGACTTTCAATAATTGAGAGGTCACAGCAGCAAACTAGCTTAGGCTTTAAGTAACAAGTCATTTTGCAACATTTATTCTATGAGCTATCAATTAAATCAAACACATATACCACCACTAACTTTTATTCTCACTTCTGCAACATTGAACAATTACTTTTCTAAGTCCAAAAATCTTTCTTTTATTCAAACAGCAACGGAAACAAAACAAAGTATTCAAGTTGTTGAGTGATGACAATTATTATGCAGCTAGTTTTCAAGCAAAATTTAAGCAGATAGCTTTCTTCAACATGTACTTCCACTTGCAACTACATGATCATTCCAGCCAGACATAAAGGACTCTCTGAATTAAATCATTACACAACAACAAGGATCAAGTATAAATACAACCTGTTGGGTTGCAGCTTTTTCATTCTTCCTTCTGTTTGTTCCTCGTAAGTCATGATGCAGATGTTCCCTGATTTGTTGGCTATTTTCCTGCATACTCCTCAAATGTTGCTTGCTTTTCAACTCCTTTAGGGATTCGGCTAATCTGCAAGACTTATTTGTGGGCTCTTGAACTTACTTTGGTGTGTGAACACCAAACTTAGTTCCTTGCCGATACTTCTTATGCAACAAATTAGCTATATGCAAAATCTCTCTTTTTTTTTCTTTTTTTTTTTTTTCAAAAGCAATAAAACTAATAATTAGAAAACAGCAGAATAGTCAACTAGTTTATCTGAATGCTTGAAGCTAGCTTTGTGCAGGAAGTGAGAATGTGTTTTATGATGGGATTTTGGTGGAACACCAAACTTAGAATCCTTCATTCCCTCTTGGATTGTTTTGGTGTGTAACACCAAACTTAGCTTCTTGCAATATAAACAAAACTAATTAACCTTTTTATTGAAAAAGATGTGAAGAGACAGTTACCTCTGGTTGGGTTGCCTCCCAACAAGCGCTCTTTTATTGTCACTAGCTTGACATTGAACCCCTTCTTTTATGGTGGTTGATGACTGTAGTGCCTTAGCCTGTCTCCTCTGACTGTGAACTTCTTCTTTGTCCCTTGGTGCTCAATTTCCACATGCTCAAGAGAGAGTACTTGGTTAACAGTGTAGTGATCCTCAGTTCCCAGCTGTTGATATATTAGTTGCACCTTGTCACCTTTGGAGAGTCCTTCGGTTGGGATCTTTTTATTCTTCCACCCTTTGTGAGCTTTCTTTTTGTTTTTCTTCCTTTTTCTTGTCGACCTTTCTTCCTTAATAGCAGCTTTGGTGGTGGTACCTTCCTTCTTGTTTATCATCCTGATTCCATTTTGAATTTCTTCTTCTCCTTGCACATGCTCATTCTTCTGTTCCCTAGTGTTGTTGGTTGTTTCCCCTGGGAACCAGTCACTGACTATCTTGTCCCTTTCTTCACTGATTTGTGGTTCTGGAAACACTTTCAGGGTTATGCTGTCCTCATGCATCCTGAGAGTTAGTTCTCCCTGCTCTATATCTATGATGGCTCTAGCAGTGGCCAAAAATGGTCTTCCCAAGATGATTGAACTGTTTTCTTCTCCTTCAGTGTCCAGTATTACAAAGTCCGTAGGAAAAATGAACTTATCAACCTTAACTAAAAGGTTTTCAATCACTCCCTTGGGATATACTACTGACTGATCCACCAATTCTAAGGATATCTGTGTTGGTTTCACTTTCTCTATGCCAAGCTTTTTCACTAAGGATGATGGAATTAAATTTATGCTTGCTCCTAAGTCACACATCCCCTTGTTGATAAATAGACTTCCAATGGTGCAAGGTAGGAAGAAACTTCCAGGGTCTTCCAGCTTGGGAGGAAGTCCTTTTCTGATGAGTGCACTGCACTCTTCAGTGAGAAGCACAGTCTCCTTTTCTTGCCAACTCCTCTTCTTATTGATGAGCTCTTTCAAGAACTTTGCATATAGAGGCATTTGTTCCAATGCTTCAGCCAAAGGGATATTGATCTCCAACTTCTTGAAGACTTCAAGAAATTTTGGGAAGTGTTGGTCCTTAGTCTCTTTGCTGAATCTTTGAGGATATGGCAGTGGAGGTATGGAGTTCATGTCCTGTCTTTGTTCCTTGGTTGGCTCCCCCATTGCTTCCTTCCCCTTTCTTGATTGTTGTGGCCGGTCTTCTTTTTCTTTGAGCTCATCTGAGGCTTGCTTGCTTGCTGTCACTTTTTCATCATTGGCCTTCTCTTCCTTGTTTTGTTTCTCGTCACTTTCCTTTGGTTTCTTGACTGCTTCTTCATTTCTCACCAGAGTCTTGCCATTCCTTAGCTGTATTGCCTTACACTCCTCTTTTGGATTAGGAATAGTGTCACTAGGTAGTGAGCTTGATGGCCTTTCAATGGTGATCTTTTTGGAGAGTTGACCAATTTGCCTTTCCATATTCTTCAGGGAGGCTTCCTGGTTCCTTGTGGTCATCTCTTGGTTCTTCATCAATTTTTCCATTAGGAGCTCCAGGTTGGTAATTCTCTGAGAATCTTGTGAAATGAGTTGAGTGTGGGGTGTTGATGGTTGAGGGTAAGTGTTTTGGTTAGAGGTTTGGTTGTGGGATGGGTACTGGTTAGAGTTGGGGTAGGTATTTTGTGGTTTTCTGTATGTGTTTTGGTTAGAGGCCTGGTTGTTGTAGTTTGTGTTTTTCCAGATAAAACATGAACAACTCTCCCTGTACCTGTCATACAAACAACATAACAGGGAACACAACCAGTGATACTTCAATCTATTGCTAGAATGAAGTTTTAGTTAGCTTAAGCAAAAATTCAAACAGTTAGTGTGTTAGTCAAAGAATTAAAGAATAGAAGAGAAAAAGTGCTTGATCTAGACCTCCACTTCACTTAATCATTGTCAACCTATTTCAATCCCCGGCAACGGCGCCAAAAACTTGATGAGTATTTTGGTGAAAAATAAATTTCTGCCAAAACACACAAATCTAACCGGCAAGTGTACCGGGTCGCATCAAGTAATAATAACTCACATGAGTGAGGTCGATCCCACAGGGATTGAAGGATTGAGCAATTTTAGTTTAGTGGTTGATTTAGTCAAGCGAATCAAATATTGGTTGAGTATTTGTGATTAACAGAAACTAAATTGCATGAAATGTAAAGGGGAAAGGGAAAATTGCAATAAACTAAAGAGCAGGAAAATAAAGAAACTGAATCTTAAAGAGCATGTAAAATAAAGTGCAGAAACTTAACTTGCAAGGAATATAAATGACTGAAGCTTAAAGTGCAAGAAATGTCTGAGCTTTGTGCCTTGGTCCCTTGGAAGTGAGTGTAGCGCTCTCTTAGTGCTTGATGCTCTTGGAATGAGTTCCATGGTTTGTTGCACTACACTTTCTCCTTTGATGCCCACACTTTCTATTCTTTGAACCACGCTCCTTAGGTCACGCTTTTCTTCTTTTCTTCTTTTCTTCACCTACAATTAATCAAAACAACCAATCAAAGTATCACCAAATTCACAAGGTTTACAAATCATCAAACTGCAATTAAATTTGGCCTAAACCTCATGATTTAGCATCAATTATATGGTGGTTGTTTGATTCAAAGAAGTTATGCATTTTCATTCCAAATTGCTTTCTTAGGATGCAAGAAAGTGCATAAAACCAAATGAAAATAAAGAAAAAGACTATTAAAAAGGGTATATGATGACTTGTCATCAATACACTGAAGCTCTGAATAGTTTTGGCATCTTGCTATCTTGTAAATCTGAGGAATGTCACTATCATTTGGAATTAGATTCCGGATAATATTATGAATTCTTTGGACTTTTTACCTCAGATTAATCCTTGAACACAACAAATTCTCTTTCATTTTCTTTTCTTTGGTGCTTTGCTCCTTGAGCCTAGCCGTGATTTTAAGTGTTTTGTCTCAAGCTTTACTTGACACAAAAATACCACAAGCACTTAACTGGGGAACTCTCTCTCAGTTCTGATTTTTGTTTTAGTTACTCCCAGACAGTGGTGCTCAAAACCTTTGGCTTACTCTGTTAAATGCACTTGATCTTGTAAGAACCGGCATTTTCACATAAAATCACTTTAATAAAATAATAATTTTAACCGCCTGGAATAGTTTTGAAAATATAGAAATGATCTTTTGAAAATAAAAATGTGAAAGTTGATTTCAATGAATTTTTTGAGTTGGAAAATGTATCTTTTGCGAAATATTTTTGTAAAAATGTGTACCAGTGCTTAAGCCGACAGTACCAGCTATAGTTTGTCCGGTACCGTATTTTGTTAAAAATAAGATTTTTGAAAATTGATTTATTATTTTGAAAAGATAAAAATAATTTAGAATTGAAAACTGGACGCTAATCTTAAAGGTTTTGGCCCAAAGTGGGCCAAACGGACCTAAAATGCTAACAGGTTGGACCGGGCCCAAACTGAACCCAAGGCCCAACATATAAAAATCCATTAATGAACCAAATCAGCTCATTTTCACCCATAAGGAAAGTGAGGCACGCTGGTTTGAGAAGAGAGGGAGAAGAAGGCTTGGCACTATTCACCTCCATTTTCCTCAAGCCATATCTTGAGCTACTGAACTCCGATTGACGAGCCGTTTGCGGTCACGCAAAGCTCTCGTCGAGCTCTTCGATTCTAGCTAGGCATTGTTGGTAAGACCTAAAAAATCCAGCTCCAGTTTCCTGCCCTAGCTCTTGTGCATTTTTAGTTTTTGTTTTCGAGTAGATTTTTGTGTTTTGTTTGTTTAGGGGTGATCTAGCATTGGAATATTGTTGGGTTTTACCCCTAACCTTGTTGGGTAAGGTAAGGTTTTACTAAACCCTTGTATTTTATTGTTTTGTGTATCTTAGATTTTGATTTTGATATATATATATATATATGATGATAGTTTGATCTTTAGTGCTTGTTGGAGTTACCTTGGCTCTTTGGAAGCTTAGTGGATCCAAGTTTTGGGGCATATTGGGAATCGGCCAATGTATGGTTTCGGTTTTCTCTATGTAATACGTAATATCTCTGGACACTTAGGCTAGTTGACTTTGAGATAGGAGTGAATTGAATGTATATGTTAATGGAATGTAAATTGTGTATTAGTGATTGATATAATATTGTATGGAGTAGATATGGTTGAGGAGTGATATTATGTATTGATGGTTGTTGATGTTGAGAATTTGATGATGAGTGTTGAGATTTATTATGGTTGATGAGAGTTGTTCATATTGTTGATGATTGATGAAGAATAATGGAAATGTTATTGATGAATGAGGAGAGCTATGAGTGTTTATGATGATTTTTTTAATGTTAATGAATAATGATTTTGATGGTGTGGGATGGTGAAATGGGGATAATTGATGGTTGAGTTGAGAGATGAGTGGTATGGACTTTTGTGTTATTTTGAAATTGATTGGGTTGTGTATAATTGGTTTTGAATTGAAAGTTTTGGTAAAAGTGAGCTTTTAAAGTTTTTGGTAAAAATGAACTTTAGGCCAACTTTGGCAAATCATATTTTGAGCTACAGTTTTTAAAATTGATTAAATTTTGTATCAAATTAAAGATAATTCAAATTAAAACGGTATAGATTTCATGGAAATCGAAATTTTGTAGTAAAAGATATGATCGTTGGAAGTTGGTGACAAGAATCTGAATTCTGTGATGTTGCAGAATTTTATGAATTCTGGTTTGTGTGCGCACGCACACTGCTGTGTGCGTGCTCTGATCAGTGGCTATTTTTGACTTGTGCATACGCACAGCCTTATGCGCACACATACCCTGTGAAATTTTGAAAACGTGCGTACGAACACTCTTGTGCGCACGCACATGCAGGGAGGTGCCTACTGTTGGGAGCGCTAGCACACTCTGGTGCGCATACACACCCTGCGAAAATTTCAAGTTGTGCATATGCACAACCTCGTGCACACGTACACGCTGGGAATGACAGTCTGTTCAGGGCGATCGCATGCATCTGTGCGCGCATTTAAAATGAAAACTTTCCTTCTGTACGTACGCACACTTCTATGCATACGCACACTTCTTGAAAATCCTTCTGTGCGTGCGTACACACAACCCTATGCATATGCACACTGCCCTGTTTTTCAATGAAAACCTTATTTTTAACCGTTTTACCTTCCCAGCAAGCTTGCAAACTTCTGTAACACTTGTTTAAATCCTTTTTATTAGTTTTTAGACTTTGAATCAAGGAAGGACACATTAAGGCAATTAAAAAGGGGTATTTTGGTTATGAGTTAGAAGATGGAGACTTTAGTTTTTGAAGTTGTGAGTGAGCAGGCAAAATACTATATTGGAGATAACTACAAGGACTTGAGAGGTAATGATAATTGATAGTGAATTTGAGAAGATGGAAATTTATGATGGTTATGATGAGTTGAGGACTCAGAAAGGAATGATGATCTTGTGGAATGTTGAGTGTGTGCCAGGCACTATATCCTTGGGTTAAATACGATAGTGTGCAGGGCATTATTTCTCCGGGTTTGAATTTTGATTAATAACCTTTTCTACTGCAAGGGTGTGCCAGGCACTATATCCTTGGATTATGCATACGAGTGTGCCCAACACTATATTTGTGGGTCAATAGAGTGTGCCCAACACTATATCCGTGGGTCAATAGAGTGTTCTCGGCACTATATCCGTGAGAGTGGTAGAAAAGCTACATTTGAAAGGATGTGTCGGTTTGGCTTTTATAGACTGACAAGTGATATCACGTGCCAATAGGAAAGACATTCATCATAAGCATCTTCTACCTGTTTGTTTGCTTTGCGTAATTTCTGTTACGCCTA
The DNA here is from genome assembly GCF_000816755.2 of Arachis ipaensis. Classification (NCBI taxonomy): domain Eukaryota; kingdom Viridiplantae; phylum Streptophyta; class Magnoliopsida; order Fabales; family Fabaceae; genus Arachis; species Arachis ipaensis. The sequence continues at coordinate 94,363,536 of NC_029793.2, forward strand.
AATGAATCACATGTTACTTGCTAATTGTTCTATTTGCTGTACATGTACTTTACTTGTGCTTTACTTGTCTGCATTACTTGTGTTTTCTTTTGGGATTGAGGAGGTTCGGTAGGCGGTGGCGAAGGGATCGCACGGAGGCTAGGTTGGCGAAAGCTATGGGATACAGCAGTGTGATTAGTACTAGTTAGAAATCCCCTAAGTTTGATTACCTTGTTTATTGTTTATGGTTTACGTTATTTATTTTGCTAAGTTGGAATATCTATTTGGTGTGAAGCTCTAGGATTGCCTTTGGCGTCCCGGGGTCTTACATCTTACATTACTGGGCACTGTTACCATACTAAGAACCTCCGGTTCTCATTCTATACTTGATGCACGAAAAACTTGTCTCTCAACAAATCTCCCTTCGGCAAGTGTACCGAAGTTGTCGTCAAGTAAAAACTCACAATAGAGTGAGGTCGAATCCCACAGGGATTGATTGATCAAGCAACTTTAATTAGAAGAATGTTCTAGTTGAGCGAATCCAGAATTTGGGTTGAGAGTTGCAGAAAATAAAATGGCGGGAATGTAAATAACAGAAAAGTAAATGCTAAAATTAAATGACTGGAAGTAAATGACTGAAAATAAATTGCAGAATTGTAAATGGGAATGGGGGATTTGCTCATAAAAGTAAATGGCAGAAATTAAAGAGAATGGGTAAGATTAGAGATGGGGAGTTCATTGGGCTTAGGAGATGTTGCAATTCTCCGGATCAAGTTCATTTTCATCTCTTCCTCAATCAATGCACTCATTGATCTCCTTGGCAATCTTAAGTTATTGAATTGAAATTTCTTGCAATTCAATCTCTCAAATCTTAATCAATAGCCAATTCCTTGGTCAATTGCTCATGAGAAGAGATGAAGTATGGTCACTGATTATACCACATGCATTTCCCAAACCAAGTATTGAGAGGGTTACAGTCACATACCCATCCAAACCCAATTTGGTCCAGCATGAGAAAGCATTTCTAGCTTGATCTCTTCATTCCTCTTCCAAGGTTCAAAAGAGATCTAAGTTTGAATAGCTTCTCTTCCAAGATAACTGTAACGACCCAATTTTCAGTACACCTAGGACATACCAGAAACTGAGTGCTACCAATTTATCATCCTAATTATTATCTATTATTTATTATATGAGCCTGATTTGTTGTTAAAAGAGTAGTTAGTTAGCGAGGTACTTTTTTTTTTGAAAATATTTGGATCAATAGACGGAATCATTCATAATCAACTCACAGCTGATAACAGATAAAACAGTTATAAGCAACCACACATAAATACATCACAAGTAGCTAGCAACATTCAGTTATCCAGCCTTTATTAGAGTATAGACCTTTAGTTAGAACGCCCATAGATATAGCTAAATAATAACTATATACATATACGTACATACAACATCCTAGGTCCTGACCTGTTCAAGAGGTCCCTAAGCTGGCACCTAGGCTAGCCTAGACTCTATACTCACCTAGTCCCTCTAAACTACTAAAGCGAGGGAAAGTACGTTCTAGGTCTTCAAAATTCAAGTCAGGTGGAACGTCATCAAAAGATAGAACATCATCTGCTACTCCTCTGCACGATCAGACTTTTCCACAGGATGTCTCTCTGGTACCTCATGAAGTAGCCACACAATAGGAATCTCGTACACAGGATTTAGGTTAAAGTGCGCATACGAA
>NC_029793.2:94366214-94376702 GCF_000816755.2 Arachis ipaensis
TTCTCAGTGATCACACCATTATCTATCTGACTGCCTCACTGCAGCAGATGATCATACAAGTATATCTGGAGTTGCCTTAACGCAACAAATGAATAAACACATCTCTTGGGTTGCCTCAAGCAACAAATAAATATCTCTTGGGTTGCCTCAAGCAACAAATAAATATCTCTTGGGCTGCCTCAAGCAACAAATCATCACATAATCATTCTCATTATCATCATTCATCATCATTCTCATTATTCATCATCATTTTCACATTTTTATGCAGTACCTCTTTCTTTCTCTGTTCAATCATACTGTACAAACTTTACATCTTTCACTTTTACAACATCTTAATTCAAACCATTTCTCTTTATCACATTACTCTTTTCTCTTTGTCTTTTTACTTTGCTCTGATTACTCTTTTTTCTGTATCCCTTTATTCTGCTCTGGTTACTCTGTTCTCTGTGTTTCTTTACTCTTTTCTGATTTCTCTGTTTAACATATGTATTTAATGCTTATGTAAATTTCGGTATGAATAGTTAGTCTGTCCCAAGTATAGGTTCATTAAGTCTATACTGAAACAGTTTAACTAATTAAAACTTCTAACCGATACGGTTCAAAAACCAGGTTCTTCGTTATCGAGTTATCGAGCTTGTCTCGGAAAAGGTTCTAACTTAAAGATGACATAATGACAATGAGGATTGAGATACTTGATGATATATCAAAGGTTTTCCCCTTACTGATCTTCCGGAGAAATCCGTACTTTCAGAAAAGATTTCGCGTTCTCGCGGGGTTGTTACATTCTACCCTCCTAAAAGAAAATTTTGCCCTCAAAATTTCTGTTACCTGAGAATAGATGCGAGTAATCAGCTCTCATCTTATCTTCCAATTCCCTAGTGTGCTCTTCTTCTCCTCTTGGTTCCCATGCTACTTTGACTAAGCGAACAGTCCTGCCTCTTAGCTGCTTATCACTTCTTTCTACGATCTGAACTGGTGATGCTTGATATGTCAAATCATTTTATAACTGTAATGTTTCTGGTTGTGAAACGTGACTATCATCGGGAACATATTTCTTAAGTTGCGAGACATAAAAAAAAACATCATGAAGGTTTGATAAATAAGGAGGAAGGGCTATTTGATAAGCTACTAAACCGACTCTTTTAAGTATTTGGAAAGGTTCTATGTATCGTGGGTTAAGCTTCTTAGTCTTAAGGGCTCTACCTATTCCAGTAATCGAAGTTACTTCTAGAAAGACACGATATCCCTCTCTAAACTCTAAGGGTCTACGTCTATTATCGGCATAGCTCTTTTGTCAGCCTTGTGCTGTCTGGATCTTTCGACGAATCTCCTTTATCTTCTCAGTAGTTTCTTACACTAAGTTTGGACCTAAGACACTAGCTTCCCCATCATCATTCCAACACAATGGTGTCTGACATCTCCTTCCGTAGAGAGCTTCATATGGTGCCATCCCGATACTTTATTGGCAACTGTTGTTGTAGATAAATTCGACCAACAGCAAATACTTATCCCAGTTGCTTTGGTTGTCTATCATACATGATCATAACATGTCTTCTAACGTCTGGATTGTCTGCTCTGATTGTCCGTCTATCTGAGGATAGTATGCTATACCCGTGTGCAATTCTGTTTCCAACGCTTTCTGAAAAGCTCCCCAAAATCTAGTAGTAAACCTCGAAACTTGATCTGAGACAATTTATGAAGGTATCCCATGTAGTCGTATGTTTTCTTGAATATATATTCGTGCTAGCCTTTCTAAAGTATAGTCAACTCGAATCGGAAGAAAATGTGTTGATTCTGTTAACATGTCCACAATCACCCAAATAGGATCGTGTTCTGTTGAGGTCCTTGGCAATCCCGTGACAAAATCCATAGTGATCTGCTCCTATTTCCATTATGGTATTCCAAGGGTTGCAGGGTTCCTGACGGTTTCTGGTGTTCCACCTTCACCTTCTGGCAGGTTAAACATTTTGAGACATAATCAGCTACCTCTTTCTTCAAGCCCGGCTACCAGAACATTTGTTTCAAATCCTTGATACATCTTTGTTACTCCAGGATGTATAGAAAATATACTTTGATGAGCTTTTGCAAGAATCCTTTGCCGCAAATCTCCAGAGCTAGGCACACAAATTCTGTTCTTACATCTCCAGAGGCTGCTATGATCTAGTCTTACAACTTCTGGTTCCTCTACTTTCATCCGTCTCAGCATCGTCATCATTTCTGAATCCTGTGCTTGTGCTTGCTGAATCCTAATCTTAAAATCTGGTGTTATATGCAATTGGGCCAAACGGACTCCACTTAACGTCTCAGTCATAGCCAACTTAAGGTCCTCAAATTCTGCGAGTAACTTTTCTTCCTTTATCATCATCAAAGAGATATTCAAATTCTTCCTGCTCAAAGCGTCTGCCACCACGTTCGCTTTTCCTGGGTGATAACTTAACTTAAAATCATAGTCCTTCAGGAACTCCATCCACCTTCGCTGTCCAGAATTTGCACTTTGATAGTTTATCATACAACTTCCGAGTCCTCAGTGTCTGCAATACAGTCCTTAGATGCTCTTCATGCTCTCTTTCTGTCTTCGAATAGATGAGAATATCGTCTATAAAGACTACTATGAACTGATCAAGATACGAACGGAAAATACGATTCATGTAATCCATGAAAATCGCAAGAGCATTAGTTAGTCCAAACGACATAACCGTATACTCATAGTGACCATATCGAGTTCTAAATGCAGTCTTCGGTATATCTGACTCTTTCACTCGAATCTAGTGATAGCCCGATCGCAAATCAATCTTCGAAAACACAGTTGCACCTTTTAACTGATCCATCAAATCATCTATCCGTTGAAGTGGATACTTGTTCTTGATAGTGTCTTTATTTAGCTGTTGGTAATCTACGCAAAGTCTGATTCCACCGTCCTTCTTCTTTACTAGCAATACTGGAGCTCCCCAAGATGATGCGCTGGGATTCACAAGTAAAATAAGCGTTCGTTCCTTACAGCATCCAAATATAACATAACCATAACCATGGAGATCATAATAGCTATGAGGATAGCTGTGCCTCGCATCGATTCGTCATTTGAAACTCGATTAAACTATGTCTATTCGCAGTCATTAAGGTCTTATCCGCACCAAACAATCAACATTAAGGTGATCAGTCTTAATATTTCAAGTAAGGCACGAACATTCCCAAAATGAGCACTCATAGACATTCATGCCAAATGTATCTTAAAGATACCCTAATGGCGTGAGACACACAAGCAGAGTATGCAATGAAGCATAGTCAGTCCACTCCCCAGGCTCTACTGGGAACGAACTGCTCTGATACCAAATTGTAACGACCCAATTTTCAGTACACCTAGGACATACCAGAAACTGAGTGCTACCAATTTGTCATCCTAATTATTATCTATTATTTATTATATAAGCCTGATTCGTTGTTAAAAGCGTAGTTAGTTAGCGAGGTACTTTTTTTTTTTAAAAAATATTTGGATCAATAGACGGAATCATTCATAATCAACTCACAGCTGATAACAGATAAAACAGTTATAAGCAACCACACATAAATACATCACAAGTAACTAGCAACATTCAGTTATCCAGCCTTTATTAGAGTATAGACCTTTAGTTAGAATGCCCATAGATATAGCTAAATAATAACTATATACATATACATACATACAACATCCTAGGTCCTGACCTGTTCAAGAGGTCCCTAAGCTGGCACCTAGGCTAGCCTAGACTCTATACTCACCTAGTCCCTCTAAACTACTAAAGCGAAGGAAAGTATGTTCTAGGTCTTCAAAATTCAAGTCAGGTGGAACGTCATCAAAAGATAGAACATCATCTGCTACTCCTCTGCACGATCAGACTTTTCCACAGGATGTCTCTCTGGTACCTCATGAAGTAGCCACACAATAGGAATCTCGTACACAGGATTTAGGTTAAAGTGCGCATACGAAAGGGTGCAGACGTTAGCTGGTCTCACAGTATTTACATATAATCAGAGAACGATATTCACCCTAGACTCAGAAGACTATCTAAAGCTGAATCCTCTTCTTGCGAACGGTCATCAGCGAACTATGGTAAGGTACTCTTACTTCCATCTGAAGGGGGAAGGGAGAGAGAAGGGGTAAGAACTGGGGAGTTCTTAGTAGGATCGGGGTTATTAGTTACGTTCATTAATTCTATGTTGTTTAGCAGACTATTAGCAGAATACAAGGAAGCAGTAATTAGAAAACACAGATAAGCAGAGAAGATAGAGAAAACAGATAGCAGAACACAAACAGAAGAATACAAGAAAATATCACAAGCGCAGAGAATGGAATACAAACAAGGAAAGCATACATTCATACCACAAACATAACAAAGGAAATGCGCAACCAAGTATGATGCATGTCTAGCCCTAGTGCAGGTAATGAGCTCATCTGTCGGTTGACGAATGGATTTTTGACGGTTTAGAATTTCACAAATGAAATCTCGTTGCTAGTATAGTTTCTAAACCAAGCAATAATCCTGTCATACAAAAGATTATTTGTCACAAGTAACAAACCCCTAAATTTATAAACCGAAGTATTGGAACCTCGGGTCGTTCTCCCTAGGAATTGTAATGAAGTGTCTTGTTATTGGTTGTGAATTATATTTGGGATTTTTAAGCTTTTGGACAAGAAATATAAATGGCAAAGAAAATAAACTAACAACTAACAAAACTCTTGGCAAGATATGAGAACTAGAAGTCCTATCCTAGTTATCCTTCTCAATTGTGATGAGAATTGTTCATTGCTACCCCTAATCCTAATTCTAGAGAGAAGTGAGAGCTTCTCTCTCTAGAAACTAACTCTCACTACTAAACTAAGCTAAAACTTAACTAATGGTAACTAACTTCTAAAGTATGAAAAGTATGAAAAGTATCTAAAGTATCTCCATTCCCCCTTCAATCCTTGGGTTAAATAGCATCAGAAATGAGTTGGATTGGGCCCACAAGGTTTTAGAATTCGTTGGCCACGTTTTGCTTTAAGTGAACTAGGTGGCAGCAACGGCGCGTGCGCGTACTTTGCGCGGGCGCACCACCATACGTGTAGCAACTATGGCAAATCTTATATCATTTCGAAGCCCCGGATATTAGCTTTCCAACCCAACTGAAACCGCATCATTTGGACCTCTGTAGCTCAAGTTATGGCCGATTAAGTGCGAAGAGGTCGGCTTGACAACTTTCCGGTTCTTTCATTTCTTCATGAGTTCTCCAACTTTTCATGCTTTCTTTCTTCATTCCCTTGATCCAATCTTTGCCTCCTAAACCCTAAATCACTTAACAAACATATCAAGGAATCTAATAGAATCAAGGTGAATTAAATTTAGCTATTTTGAGTCCTAAAAAGCATGTTTTCACATTCAAGCACAATTAAAGGAGAATATACAAAACCATGCTATTTCTTGAATAAATATGGGTAAAAGGTGATAAAATCCCCAAAAATTAATACAAGATAAACCGTCAAATTGGGGTTTGTCAACCTCCCCACACTTAAACCAAGCATGTCCTCATGCTTAAACCAAGAATGAAGTAAGGGTATGGCATTTATTCAATGGAAACTAACTAAATGCAATCTACCTATATGCAACTATCTAAATGAATGCAAGTGCTTGGTCAAAATAAATCAATTCCCAAGAAACATATATGCACAAGGGCTAAGGACTAGCAAGTCTAATCCACAATTGAATTGAGTTATTAAATATTTTTACAAACTTGCATGAAGAATGATGATCATAGGTGAAAACATGTAATTGAGCATCAAACCCTCACCGGATGTGTTTGCACTCTATTCGCTCAAGTATTTAGGGTTGATTCACTCAATTCTCCTCTATTTCCTGCTTTCCAAGATTTGTTTTTCTTCTAACAATCAACATTTATTTCATGCATGCATACAAGTATCATGAGGTCTTTTCATTGGTTGTAATGGGGCTAGGGTCAAGATAGGATCATATATGGCTAGTGGACTTAAGGATTTGAATCTTTGATTAACTTAAACTTTCCCACCTAACCTATATAATGACCTATACAATTAAATTCTACTATAACTACCAATTCTACTCACTTTTCCACATACTCATGCGTCCCTTTTCATTTCACAACACTTATGCATGGTCGGACGACCTCCCCACACTTAAAAGTTTGCACCGTTCTCGGTGCACTCAAAGATGAGCAAGGGGGTATGACGACTCTCCGGATTGCTATGTGTTCTTTCTTCCGCTTCCATGGTTGCTTGTGGTGCATTCGTTATGAAAAACAAAAATATAACACCATAAGATGAGAAGATATAAAAGCAGGGAAGTATACATTGTTGGAATGAGGTAAATCACTAGAATGAGGTGAGTGAATTAGTGTGACATTAAGAAATACTAGGTGTGTAAATTCTAATTTGCGCGGTTTAGAATACACATTAGCATAAAAGCTATGTCACCAAAGAAGCATGCACTTCACTTATCCTAGTGTGCTTGAGATGCTTTAAGTAAGCTTGTAAGGTAAGACAAGCATTAGAGAAGCATGAAAGCATTCAAGTCAAACATATGGATGGATATAATGATGAAATACAATGCACTAAGGTAAATGCTCAACATTATCCATCAAGAGGTAGCCTAATCGAGGGAAAAGGATCCAAATCACATGATGGCTAGCTACAACATGCAATTCAAAAGAGTTATAAGCTCGAAGACAATTCTCATCACTTGGTATTTTTTTTTCAAAAGGTAAGCATGAAAAAACCAAAACCAAGTAACAAAATATAACCTCAATCATAGAATCCAACAAAGATTATCTACAAACATTCATGCTAAAATAGCATTTAGGCAATAAGGGATATAGCAATGTATAGTAAACAAAGTCAATAATCCAACACTTATGATGAAAAGAGAGAAAATAAAATGAAAACTAAACTAAAACTAGCTAATCAACTAACCAACTAACTAATTAACTAACTAAAATAAATGGTTATCCATGGTGTTTGGAAGTGTTGGATGAGGGGTAGGAGAAAGGAAGAAGAAAGGAGAAGGAAAGAATTGGAAAGAGGAGAAGAAAAGAAAAGTGGATGGGAGAAAGAAGTCCGCGCGTACGCACACATGGCGCACGCGCGTCGTTGGCTTATTTCGAGAGTGGCGCGTACGCGTCATGTGCGCGTGTGTGCAAGTGGGGTTTGTGCCAGAGGCACAACGTTGGCGCGGCGCAGGCACAACTCTCTGGAAAATGTATGGAGGTTGGAACTTCTCAATCCGCGTGTACGCACGCATGGCGCGCGCGCGTGGATGGTCGAAAATGCTGGAAGTGCGCGTACGCGTACGCGTGGATGGTGCTCTGTTTTTCAAAATGCTTACTACCTTGGTCAAGGTAGCCATAAATTCTAGTGTCTCCCTTTGCATTTCTCCTTGCCCTTGAAGTATAAGGCTAAGGGTTTCATCCATTGAGAATTGGGGTGGATAAGAGGGTTCATTGTCTTGGAGAAAGAGTTCATTATAGGAAGGTGGTTCTTCTTGGTAAGGTGGTGGTGTGTATTGAGGTGGTTCTTGGGAGTAGTAATCTTGGAATTGTGGTTCCATGTATGGCTCATATGGTTCAAAAGGAGGTTGGTATGGTAGGTAAGGATCATGGTCATATGGAGGTGTTTGTTGAAAATAGGCTTGTGAGTGTGGTTGAGGGTCATGTTGAGGATATGACTCATAGGCATATAGTGGTGGTTCTTGGAAATCACAAGGAGATCCACCATAGCCATTTGATTGATATGCATCAAAGAATGGCTCTTCCTCATAGTGCATTCGTGGGGGTTGTTGCCATGATGATTGATCATAAGCATATGGCTCCTCCCACCTTTGGTTATCCCATCCTTGACACACATCTTCATTGTAGCTCCCATCACCTACAACATAGTTGTAATCACACTCATAGCCAAAATGAGAATTCATGGTGAAAAGATAAAATAAAAACAAAAGCTAATAGAAAACAAAAGAAAAAAAATTCTACAACTAGCAAATAAAGCAAAAAGCAAGATATTCACACTATTCACATATGTACAATAACCAATAACATAACACCATTGCAACTCCCCGGCAACGGCGCCATTTTGATGAATGGATTTTTGACGGTTTAGAATTTCACAAATGAAATCTCGTTGCTAGTATAGTTTCTAAACCAAGCAATAATCCTTTCATACAAAAGATTATTTGTCACAAGTAACAAACCCCTAAATTTATAAACCGAAGTATTGGAACCTCGGGTCGTTCTCCCTAGGAATTGTAATGAAGTGTCTTGTTATTGGTTGTGAATTATATTTGGGGTTTTTAAGCTTTTGGACAAGAAATATAAATGGCAATGAAAATAAACTAACAACTAACAAAGCTCTTGGCAAGATATGAGAACTAGAAGTCCTATCCTAGTTATCCTTCTCAATTGTGATGAGAATTGTTCATTGCTACCACTTAGTTAACCCTTACTAAAGAAAGGAAAGTCAAGTGGATGAATTGACTTGAGCCACAAGTCCTAGCCAACTCCCAAGGAAAGACTAGCTTTAGTGCACTCCAAACCAATTAGCAATCTCTCCAATTATCAATCAACAAAGGAATTAGATAACTCAAGTGTCACTAATTACTCTACCTAGGCCAAGAGGAACAAAATCTAACTAATAGCTATAAGAGACATTTCATCAAAAACATAGAGTGCAATACAAGTGAACACATAAATTTGCAAGAATTAAAGAGAGATCTAACTACAAAGGCAAGAGGTCCACAATAGAAAACTAAATCAATCATGAAACAACAAAGAACTTACCAATTGCATTGAAGGAGAAATGTAGATCTACAAAAGAGAATTCACAAACTACAAACAAAGGAATTACATTAGAAGAAGAATCCTACAAGTGCAATAGAGGAGAGGAACGAAAATTAGAAGAGAGAATAAGAAGAAATAGATCTAGATCTAAGAACTAATCTAATCCTAATTCTAGAGAGAAGTGAGAGCTTCTCTCTCTAGAAACTAATTACAAAGCTAAACTAAACTAATTGGTAACTAACATCTAAAGTATGAAAAGTATGAAAAGTATCTAAAGTATCTCCATTCCCCCTTCAATCCTTGGGTTAAATAGCATCAGAAATGAGTTGGATTGGGCCCACAAGGCTTTAGAATTCGTTGGCCACGTTTTGCTTTAAGTGAACTAGGTGGCAGCAACGGCGCGTGCGCGTACTTTGCGCGTGCGCGCCACCATACGTGTAGCAACTATGGCAAATCTTATATCGTTTCGAAGCCCTGGATGTTAGCTTTCGAACCCAACTGAAACTGCATCATTTGGACCTCTGTAGCTCAAGTTATGGCCGATTAAGTGCGAAGAGGTCGGCTTGACAACTTTCCGGTTCTTTCATTTCTTCATGAGTTCTCCAACTTTTCATGCTTTCTTTCTTCATTCCCTTGATCCAATCTTTGCCTCCTAAACCCTAAATCACTTAACAAACATATCAAGGCATCTAATAGAATCAAGGTGAATTAAATTTAGCTATTTTGAGTCCTAAAAAGCATGTTTTCACATTCAAGCACAATTAAAGGAGAATATACAAAACCATGCTATTTCTTGAATAAATATGGGTAAAAGGTGATAAAATCCCCAAAAATTAATACAAGATAAACCGTCAAATTGGGGTTTGTCATCGGTTACTAACCCGCTCCCGACGTTATCCAGCAACCTCTGTCTGGATAAGGCTTTCCTATTGGCTATACCCCTGTGTACAGGAAATAACCCCTCTGCCACCACAGGGTCCACTGCACGCAGGAAATAACACATCTGCCACTGCAGGGATGTACACCGACACACCTTCTGTATACAGGAAATAACCCCTCTGTCACTACAGAAATGGAACAGGTGGTCACGGTACTTCTGTAGCAGGAAATAACCCCTCTGCCTTACAGAAATAAAATATGGATCTGTACCGTAGGAAAGCGTTCTCAGTGATCACACCATTATCTATCTGACTGCCTCACTGCAGCAGATGATCATACAAGTATATCTGGAGTTGCCTTAACGCAACAAATGAATAAACACATCTCTTGGGTTGCCTCAAGCAACAAATAAATATCTCTTGGGTTGCCTCAAGCAACAAATCATCACATAATCATTCTCATTATCATCATTCATCATCATTCTCATTATTCATCATCATTTTCACATTTTTATGCAGTACCTCTTTCTTTCTCTGTTCAATCATACTGTACAAACTTTACATCTTTCACTTTTACAACATCTTAATTCAAACCATTTCTCTTTATCACATTACTCTTTTCTCTTTGTCTTTTTACTTTGCTCTGATTACTCTTTTTTCTGTATCCCTTTATTCTGCTCTGGTTACTCTGTTCTCTGTGTTTCTTTACTCTGCTCTGATTTCTCTGTTTAACATATGTATTTAAAGCTTATGTAAATTTCGGTATGAATAGTTAGTCTGTCCCAAGTATAGGTTCATT
>NC_029793.2:94376727-94378217 GCF_000816755.2 Arachis ipaensis
AAATCACATCAAGAACAACTTTAAATCCAAAAACTCTCAACTGACCAAATCTCACTCAGTATGTTAGCAAGAGATATCTCACCTTAGACTTGCTGGAAATTCACGTTTCTTGGCCCTCAAGTCAAGTTAAGCATGATTCCTAAGGAAGAACATCAAGAAAACACATGTTTTGCATGGTTTTCCTTGAAAACCGAATTGAAATGGGAGGGAGACAGCCATCTCACCTTATTTCTATCCTTGATAAGTTATATGGTTATGTAGAGGAAGAAGAGAGGATCATTTTGGTGAAATCGGAGTTTTGATTTGAGTTTTAGTTCAGAAGAAATCAAGCTTTGAAGATTAAGTGTTCATGAAAGTTTCTCTCTTTTCTCTCTTGTTATTTTCAGCCAAAATGATGAAATGAGACAGCCTTGGAGGTCTTGGGGGTGTAAGGTGAGTTGTGATTGGTTGGCTTGGAGGTGGATTAAAATAATATTAAAATATCTCTGGTGTACAACTACTAAAACTAGGTGTATCGGAACACTCGTAAAAACACCTCTAAAAATTATTTTCTGAGCTACTAGCATAAATGACACTAGTAACATATTTATTATGAGAATAGTACACGTATAATGAGGCCTTAGCATTGCTAAATTCATCAGAGAGTGTTGGTGCTAAGCTACACCAGTAAACCGTAAACCGTAAACCCGGTTAAATCGATTTTCTGTTTTTAACTAAAACTGACCAGGTAACCTTATAATATTATTCAAGAAGCTTATAATACTAATATAATGATAATATCATCCTATTATCTCTCTTCTCTCATAAATCGAGTCTGGTTCATCAAACTGTGACTATTTACAAAAAAACCAAATCAAAACTTCTAACCGATACGGTTCAAAAACCAGGTTCTTCGTGACCGCGTTATCGAGCTTGTCTCGGAAAAGGTTCTAACTTAAAGATGACATAATGACAATGAGGATTGAGATACTTGATGATATATCAAAGGTTTTCCCCTTACTGATCTTCCGGAGAAATCCGTACTTTCAGAAAAGATTTTGCGTTCTCGAAAACCGAGGTTGTTACAATAACTACTCAATTGGATGAAGACCGAAAGCTTTCAAGTAAAATCAAGAGGAAAGATAGAAGAAGAACAATAAAAATTAGTATTGATCCATCAAATTACAACAGAGCTCCCTAACCCAATGAAAGGGATTTAGCTGTTCATAGCTCTTGAAGATGAAAACAAAGATGGAGAATACATCATAAAACTAGAAATTGCAAAGAAAGTAAAATACAAGGAGTGGTTCTTCAGCCTCCAGAACTATTTTACAATTCAAAGCTACTCCTATATATACTACTCTTCTCAGCTTCTAGTTCACTCTTCAAGTCTTGGGCCTTTGGATCTTGAGTTTGAAGCAGTTCCTTTCTTTATTTGGGCTTGGCTTTACTTGCAGAGAGAAAGTGCGAAGTGGGCGGAGACTTTAGTTCAGGACGTTAGGGGTGTTAAT
>NC_029793.2:94378291-94378621 GCF_000816755.2 Arachis ipaensis
TCTTGTGGAAGTCATATTACTGATTTTATGGTGGTTTCATGCATAGCAACTTAGGTTCATTCCATTACTGGCTTTTAGACCCTTATCATGTCCCTAAACACTTACTTTGTTTATATCTCATGAGACTTTTATTCATTGATCCTTTTATTGTTATTTCAAGGGTTATTTGTGTTATTTAGGCTAAGCGCTCTGTAAGGGGCAACTCTTTAAGATAAGCTTTCAGCCAACACTCCCGAACCAGTTGGTTCAAGGTGTTAGGTGTTGAAGCACCCCTAATGACTTACTCCCTCAAGTCTCTCCCCCATACATACACACCACAGGCATATAGTT